>NC_091284.1:184341674-184641674 GCF_032444005.1 Ranitomeya imitator
GCTTTATTTTAGAACAATGTCTCTCCTTTTTCTTTAGCATTCCGACTCCTTGATTCCGAAAGAGTTGCTTTCCAAAAGACTGACCAACAGTGTGACCATGCTGCCAGTCTGAACTGAGCGCTCTCATATGCTGCTAGCAATGTCAGCTTTGCCATGGCAGTAGGGAAAAAGTGTAGGGGCAATCAAGCTGACTGGATCCACCAATCATGCCAGTGTGGCACCCCTGAAGGTCCAGTCGCCACAGAGGTACTCCAGAGGTGTGGTAGCCCAACTCTCTGGTAAGGAAGGGACACTGTACAGAACCCTTGCACCCAACATCAGACCTTCCCAGGCCAGGGAGGGATTAGGTAGAAGGTGTGGGTGGAGAGTGATGAGGTTTCAGGTGAAACAGGAGGGAGGAGTCAGAGAGTTGATGAGAAGTGGAGCTGAACAGACGTGTGGGTCTGCAGCTCCTGAGAGTGAGAAGAAAGAAAGGAAGCTCGCAGGAAGGAAAAGAAAGGGTCTTATGGGCACGGGAAGTGCAGAAGCCACCCGTGAGGCCCGCATCCAGGCTCACCAGCGTCAGGTGGAGGGACCAGGCCGCAGAAAGGGGAACCAGCCCCTGATCTAGTGGAAGAACTACAGGTCTCAACTAGGAAACCGGAGGCTGTGGCATCTGTAAGTCACAATCTGTAAGAGTCACAGCCACATCCACCCATAACTCGCTAATAAGGCAGCCATATAGAATCCAGTGGACTCAGAGGATATCGTCCGACCAGGTTCGTGGTTGCTGGCTTAGGACATTGTGGGTGAGACGCTGGGCAGTAGAAGTGAAAACCAGCATAGAGAGAAGGCCAGGAAAGGCATACAAAAAGGGGGTTCTATACAGGTGCCCCAAGTTACTGGAGGGTTTCCTGGACCACTCACCTGGAGGACACAGCACCCCAGCTGGGGAATAACATCTGAACTGTAAGTAAAATGTGGAAACTGCATCTTGCTGTGTCCTCTCAATTCTATCCTGCGATGCCTGCCCTGCACCACTACCACCATCAATACTTTACTTTACCCTTTTGGCTGCCCTGGGGTCCCGCACCACCTGTGGGGAGCAGAACCATTCCAGCTGCATTACCATCTGCCTCAGTGTACTTCTTAGCAGCATCGGCCATCTATAGCACTGCTGCCGTGACCACCTCTTTAAGAACTGTGTCGGGCCCGGTACCGAGTATCCCATGGCCCTAGCGGGTGATGCATTCCTGGCGTCACAAATGGGATGGTCCGACCCAGCAAGCTGGATCCTATGTGCCATGGACTTTAGTGAATTGTTTAATTGCCACCATTGTCGCACCATGTGGCATGTGAGGAACAGAGGAGATGTGCTGTCGTGGGCAGAGCTCGAGAAAGGATGCAAAAGCTGGACCCGCCCACTGTAAGGACTTTAATGAAAAAGGAACTTGTCCGTCAGGAGGATGGATCCGCCTCCTGATATGGCTGGTGGGAAAGGAGAGACAGTACGGCCCACGGAACAAAGAAAAGAAGAAGTGCATGGGAAAGCGTGCAGCAAGCTTGGCTGAACGCTACCTGGTGGACGCAATGGCGGATGGCAATGAAGAGCTGCAAGAGCGTACCAAAGGAGGAGTGGACTCCCCGACCAGCAGGATAAAGCCCCGGACCAGCTCTCCGCAGTGGATTCGGAGCTCCTCAGCGCTGAGATGGAGGAGCTGACACACTAGCTGGCAGCAGTGACCGCATGGAAGGAGGCTCTGCTGAAAAGGGTGGCCAAACAATGGCAGTGGCAGGTGGCGTCACAAACAATTTCCCCGTATCCCCTACAAACTTTATTTCCCATTTTTCATTATCTACATTTCATCCCTTTTAATTGCGCACCCAGGGCCACAAACAGGGTCACTGCTGCCATGACCACCTCTTTATGAACTGTGTCGGGCCCGGTACCGAGTATCCCACGGCCCTAATGGGTAATACACCAGCATCAGAGTGGCATTTGCAGGCTCTTCAGTCTTGTTAAATGGTCGCGCTAAGACTGCAGAGTGGCCTGTTATCTAAGAGCATGAGTGCAAGCGGTAAAGATTAGAATAGAATTAAAAATCCCATTTTTAACAAGAGGTGAATGCAAAGTTTTTTGCTTTTACGACTACTTTGCAATTTTACTTAATAAGATGAGATCACATCTTTAAAAAGTTTTTTTAATTATATAAAATACAATGTGATCATAGATAGATGAAAACTTTGCACTCAATGATGTAATAAAAGAAGACAACGTTTATATATTCATGCAATCCAAAAAATCCAGAATGTAAACCCAGAACATTTGTAATGTTTTGGTCCTGTATTCGGACCTTCCTCCAAAAGATGCAGATTGCTAGCAGTGCGGTGGAGCAATCATGTGAGTAGAGCTGTGGGAAAATGTGACAGGCGTCTCAGGTTGCGTGGTGTTGTGTCATTACCTACAATGTGATCATGTAATATTTTACAGCACAGATAGAATGTACTAAAAACTCACATGTCCCTAGAGATTTCTCTAGAGGTAGATTATTTCTAACCTTTGCTGGTGTCCACC
The DNA here is from genome assembly GCF_032444005.1 of Ranitomeya imitator. NCBI lineage: Eukaryota > Metazoa > Chordata > Amphibia > Anura > Dendrobatidae > Ranitomeya > Ranitomeya imitator. The sequence continues at coordinate 184,344,229 of NC_091284.1, forward strand.
CAGGTGTTTGTCCAATATAAGGAGCCTTGGGTACCCAAAAATCCATCCCTAGTTGTCCTTTCTTTAACCACTTTTAGTAGGTAATAACCACTGCACACATGGAGTACACCACCAATCCTGTCTTTTCAGGAATGCTCAAAGTCGTTCGACCCATCACAATTTGGTCCAGTTACTCAGATCCTTACACTTGTTTATATTTCCTGGTTCCAACATGAACTTCAAGAATTAAAGCCTCCCAAATTATAGGTTTTGTTTTAGTACTGGGGCGCAAGTTTTGGGGATCTATGACAGTGTGCACCTGTCCTGCATAAACGCGTCAATATGTAGGTCTGGTGCACACATATGTCAGCAACAGTGCACACCCAATCTCCTCAATGTGTGCCATCACTGGGGGCAATACAAGTCCCTGCTTCCCATCCAACAGGATTCTAGAGTGGATTGAGGATCACTGAATGCCAAACTCACACTTGAGGCCTAGTGAAAACATATTTGGCCCTCGTGTTCGTGTGACACGTGGATACATGCGAAATTCATTTATGTTGTATGTCAATGAGGCCTAAATATCTTTTATTGTAAGTTGAATAATCAACATCCAGATTAATTACATAATCACAATGTGCAAACCCACCATTAAGTGCTTAAATGTCTCTGCTTATCATTGCAGCCATCATTTTTTATGTCACAGGAGTAATGGGGGGATCCAAGGCTCAGAGTGGTTGAGACTTGAGTAGCAATGAGGGAAAGCACTGCACTTCAGGAACATAAGAAACATCCAACTTTATTATTTTAACCCAGTGCAGATCATTAGAAGCTAGAAAATTAATTGCCCGTTTCTAATCCAACAAAGAAAAAAACTAATATTCTTGATCCCTTAAGTAGATCAATATGCCTCCATGATTACAAACTGCAAGAATTCCATCTGTAGCCTGATCCTAGAGTGCTAACTACAGAGTGGTAACTAAGGTTACCAGAGTTCAAAGCCTCCAGGTGTCCCAGCAGCTGGAAATGCAAGTAACCTTAAAGGCTACCTTAATGTTTCTGGGCCTCACAGCTGTGGGGAAACCCAGTGGCTGTGAACTCTGGTAACCTAAAGGGCCAAAGTTAAGTTCAAAACAGTTCACAGTGGCCGGTTCTCACTAGGACACTGCGAGTGCTGGACTGAAGAGTGCCAGAGTGCCGAATGCCGTACTTGCGGTTGATCCTTATTCCAGCACTCACGCTGGCCTCGTGAGAACTGGCAGCAGTGAATTTAGGTGATGTCAGTAAGGTTATCTCAGTTCACAGAGGTGCTGCCCTCGTGAGAACCGGCCACAGTGAACTGAGAGACCTTACTGACATCACCTCAGTTCACAGCAGAAAGGTCTCGCAGAGTGCAGGGTGAGACCCGGCAGTAGCTGCTGCTCCAGTCCATGGAGCTGTGTTCTCTGAACGGAGCTCCATAGACTGAATGAAGAAGACTGGGATCGTGGTGGGAACTCCAAATTATAGATTACGGCGGACCCTATGGATTATTATTTTCTATTTTTTCATATATACAGTACAGACCAAAATTTGGACACACCTTCTGATTTAAAGATTTTTCTGTATTTTCGTGACTATGAAAATTGTACATTCACACTGAAGGCATCAAAACTATGAATTAACACATGTGGAATTATATACTTAACAAAAAAGTGTGAAACAACTTAAATTATGTCTTATATCCTTATCTTATATTCTTCAAAGTAGCCACCTTTTGCTTTGATGACTGCTTTGCACACTCTTGCCATTCTCTTGATGAGCTTCAAGAGGTAGTCACCGGGAATGGTCTTCCAACAATCTTGAAGGAGTTCCCAGAGATGCTTAGCACTTGTTGGCCCTTTTGCCTTCACTCTGCGGTCCAGCTCACCCCAAACCATCTCAATTGGGTTCAGGTCTGGAGACTGTGGAGGCCAGGTCATCAGGCATAGCACCCCATCACTCTCCTTCTTGGTCAAATAGCCCTTACACAGTCTGGAGGTGTGTTTGGGGTCATTGTCATGTTGAAAAATAAATGATGGTCCAACTAAACGCAAACCGGCTGGTTCAGTATGCCTTCAATTTTGAATAAATCCCCAACAGTATCACCAGCAAAGCACCCCCACACCATCACACCTCCTCCTCCATGCTTCATGGTGGGAACTAGGCATGTAGAGTCCATCCATTCACCTTTTCTGCGTCGCACAAAGACACGATGGTTGGAACCAAAGATCTCAAATTTGGACTCATCAGACCAAAGCACAGATTTCCACTGGTCTAATGTCCATTCCTTGCGTTCTTTAGCTCAAACAAATCTCTTCTGCTTGCTGCCTGTCCTTAGCAGTGGTTTCCTAGCAGCTATTTTACCATGAAGGCCTGCTGCACAAAGTCTCCTCTTAACAGTTGTTGTAGAGATGTATCTGCTGCTAGAACTCTGTGTGGCATTGACCTATTCTCTAATCTGAGCTGCTGTTAACCAGCGATTTCTGAGGCTGGTGACTCGGATAAACTTATCCTCAGAAGCAGAGGTGACTCTTGGTCTTCCTTTCCTGGGGCGGTCCTCATGTGAGCCAATTTCTTTGCAGAGCTTGATGCAACTGCACTTGGGGACACTTTCAAAGTTTTCCCAATTTTTCAGACTGACTGACCTTCATTTCTTAAAGTACTGATGGCCACTCGTTTTTCTTTACTTAGCTGCTTTTTTCTTGCCATAATACAAATTCTAACAGTCTATTCAGTAGGACTATGAGCTGTGTATCCACCAGACTTCTGCTCAACACAACTGATGGTCCCAACCCCATTTAGAAGGCAGGAAATCCCACTTATTAAACCTGACAGGGCACACCGGTGAAGTGAAAACCATTTCCGGTGACTAACTCTTGAAGCTCATCAAGAGAATGCCAAGAGTGTGCAAAGCAGTCATCAAAGCAAAAGGTGGCTACTTTGAAGAGCCTAGAATATAAGACATACATTATTTTCAGTTGTTTCACACTTTTTTGTTAAGTATATAATTCCACATGTGTTAATTCATAGTTTTGATGCCTTTAGTGTGAATATATAATTTTCATAGTCATGAAAATACAGAAAAATCTTTAAATGAGAAGGTGTGTCCAAACTTTTGGTCTGCACTGTATATACAGTTAGGGCCAGAAATATTTGGACAGTGACACAAGTTTTGTTATTTTAGCTGTTTACAAAAACATGTTCAGAAATACAATTATATATATAATATGGGCTGAAAGTGCACACTCCCAGCTGCAATATGATAGTTTCCACATCCAAATCGGAGAAAGGGTTTAGGAATCATAGCTCTGTAATGCATAGCGTCCTCTTTTTCAAGGGACCAAAAGTAATTGGACAATGGACTCTAAGGGCTGCAATTAACTCTGAAGGCGTCTCCCTCGTTAACCTGTAATCAATGAAGTAGTTAAAAGGTCAGGGGTGGATTCCAGGTGTGTGGTTTTGCATTTGGAAGCTGTTGCTGTGAGCAGACAACATGCGGTCAAAGGAACTCTCAATTGAGGTGAAGCAGAACGTCCTGAGGCTGAAAAAAAAGAAAAAATCCATCAGAGAGATAGCAGACATGCTTGGAGTAGCAAAATCAACAGTTGGGTACATTCTGAGAAAAAAGGAATTGACTGGTGAGCTTGGGAACTCAAAAAGGCCTGGGCATCCACGGATGACAACAGTGGTGGATGATCGCCGCATACTTAATTTGGTGAAGAAGAACCCGTTCACAACATCAACTGAAGTCCAGAACACTCTCAGTGAAGTAGGTGTATCTGTCTCTAAGTCAACAGTAAAGAGAAGACTCCATGACAGTAAATGCAAAGGGTTCACATCTAGATGCAAACCATTCATCAATACCAAAAATAGACAGGCCAGAGTTAAATTTGCAGAAAAACACCTCAAGAAGCCAGCTCAGTTCTGGAAAAGTATTCTATGGACAGATGAGACAAAGATCAACCTGTACCAGAATGATGGGAAGAAAAAAGTTTGGAGAAGAAAGGGAACGGCACATGATCCAAGGCACACCACATCCTCTGTAAAACATGGTGGAGGCAACGTGATGGCATGGGCATGCATGGCTTTCAATGGCACTGGGTCACTTGTGTTTATTGATGACATAAGAGCAGACAAGAGTAGCCGGATGAATTCTGAAGTGTACCGGGATATACTTTCAGCCCAGATTCAGCCAAATGCTGCAAAGTTGATTGGACGGCGCTTCATAGTACAGATGGACAATGACCCCAAGCATGCATCCAAAGCTACCCAGGAGTTCATGAGTGCCAAAAAGTGGAACATTCTGCAATGGTCAAATCAATCTCCAGATCTAAACTCAATTGAGCATGCATTTCACTTGCTCAAATCCAGACTTAAGACGGAAAGACCCACAAACAAGCAAGACCTGAAGGCTGCGGCTGTAAAGGCCTGGCAAAGCATTAAGAAGGAGGAAACCCAGCATTTGGTGATGTCCATGGGTTCCAGACTTAAGGCAGTGATTGCCTCCAAAGGATTTGCAACAAAATATTGAAAATAAAAATATTTTGTTTGGGTTATGTTTATTTGTCCAATTACTTTTGACCTCCTAAAATGTGGAGTGTTTGTAAAGAAATGTGTACAATTCCTACATTTTCTATCAGATATTTTTGTTCAACCCTTCAAATTAAACGTTACAATCTGCACTTGAATTCTGTTGTAGAGGTTTCATTTCAAATCCAATGTGGTGGCATGCAGAGCCCAACTCGCGAAAATTGTGTCACTGTCCAAATATTTCTGGCCCTAACTGTATAGTGGGAAAGAGGGAAATTGTTGGGCTGTTTTTTTTTTTTTAAATTCGTTTATTAGTAACAAAATGGATCATGTTACATAGACATTTGTTTCAAAAATTTAAACATAATAAACAGTACAATGAAAGTATGTATCAACAAATATATTACAAAATACTGTCTCATATATAACAATGTACTCTCAAAACTGTAAAGTAAAGGAGTTAAATTACTTGTAACATGTAGAGAAGTGACATTTGAATTGTATTTAACCTTACTTTAACTACTAATACGCCGCAATTACCACTTGCCTGTTGCCCATGTGGCATTCCCACCCAGTACCAAAACCAGTCATATAATGGCTAAAGAGTAAGATGGGATGAATTCCATCTACCCCAAATTTTTTCGAATTTTCCCGGACACCCCCTGTTCTGGTATAGTGTACGTTCATACGGGATAATTGAGTTCACGAGGTCAATCCAAGTTCTCCGAGAGGGGCATAGGTTACCCATCCATCGCAGCGCCAGTGCTTTCCTTGCCATAAAAAGGGTCTCTCGTAAGAGGATCACAGTATAATGATCCCAAGTCTCCTCCTCCCACACTCCAAATATACAAAGTAGTGGATAAGGGGGAATAGGGAATGATAACAACAGTGTTAGCAAGGATGTTACCTCTTTCCAATAGTGAGAAGTGACCGGACAACTCCATATCACATGTATAAAATCTGCGTCTGACGTATGACATCGCGGACACTCTGACGTTTGGAATCGGCCCATTTTATGAAGCCGAATCGGAGTTAGATATGTTTGGTGTATTATGTATAGTTGGGTCATCCTGTTATTAACTGATGGAGATACATTAATTGAAGATTCAAGAACATCATCCCAATCCTCGTCTTGTATATTGGAGAGGAGTCCCCCCCATTTTCCCTTAACAGAATCGAGAATAGATGTAGCTCCCGAAGATAGCAGATAAGTATATAGGGAGGAGATGAGTCCTTGAGGACCCTGAGAATTGAGGATCCCGATCAAAGGCAAGGAGGAAATAGCGCGGCCCGCACCTAAATGTCTCATATACGATTGAACAGCTGATCTCAATTGAAGATATCGAAAAAATTGGGACCTTGGTATACTATGTTTCGTTTGTAATTGCTCAAAAGACACAAAAATTCCCCCGTTATATAGATCACCTATTGAGGAGACACCATGCGTCACCCAGAAATCAGCGGACGGGTGATTGGATAGTGCTGGAAAGTAACCATTGTTCCATAGAGGCATCTCCGCTATAATAGCTGTGAATTTAATAGTTTTTTTAATCTGCTTCCAAACTGAGCGCGCCAAACGGAGCAAAGGCAGCAAACGTGGGACGTTAGTTCTCTCCGTCTCTAGAAAGTTTAGTGGGCAATCAATTTGTGCCGAATGAAATAGATGATTCTCAGAGTTGGGAGGGGACCTATCAGGCATCCATTTATTAAGGGCTTTAGCCTGACCGGCCAGGTAATAAAGATAAAAATCTGGCAACGCCGCCCCTCCTCCCCGTTTCTGACCTTGCAACGTGGACAGTTTAAGTTTGGGTCTGGAGTTACCCCAAATGAAGGATGTAGTTTGTGAATTTAAGGTGGTAAAAAAGGATTTAGGGACTGGGGCAGCACTATGTTGAAGGAAGTAATTGAGTTTAGGGACCAGTATCATTTTAATTAAATTAATACGACCCGCAACAGAGAGTGGAAGTTTAGCCCAGATTGAAAATTTTGATTTAACCAGTTGTACCAGAGGGAATATATTGAGTTGTAGGTCCAGTTTACCGAATTGAGAAATATATATGCCTAGATATTTAAAACTGGTAACAATAGGGAGGGGTGAGAGGGTCCCAAGGCGGGGCATAGGGGTATGGGAAAGAGGCATCAACGCGGACTTGTCCCAATTTATGGACAGGCCAGAAAATCTACTAAATTTGTCTATAACAGCAATTACCCGTGGCAGCGTTTCCTCCGCTTTATCCATAAATATCACCATGTCATCAGCATATAGACCTATGGTGTCCACCCGGCCAGCTATATCTATACCATTAATATCTGGGGAAGACCTCACGCGGATCGCCAATGCCTCAATTGCGATAGCGAAGAGGGCCGGAGAGAGGGGGCACCCCTGACGGGTACCTATAATTGGGCTGTTTTTTTTTGTTTAAAAAAAAAAAGATTTTTTTTCAGTGTGTCTTCTTTTGTTTTTAATTACTGTGTTAGTAATGGGGTGTCTGATAGATGCTTTTCCATTACTAATATGTGGACATTACACAGCTGACATCAAACCCACAATCCCATTACCCCGAATGCCACCGCACCAAGGCAATAGGTAAGAGCCGAGGCTAAACACCAAAATTGGTGAATCTAATGGCTGCACCATTTCTGGGAGTTTGAGGGCTGGTCTTATTAGGAGGGGGAGGGACCAATATTCATGGGTCTTTCCAGCCTATTAATATCAACCCTCAGCTGTCTGCTTTCCTTTGGCAATTGATTATTAAAAATAACGTTGCTTCTTTCATTTATTTATTACTAATTTTCATTTATTTATTAGTAACAAATAAATAAATAAATTAATTAATTTAAAAAAAAAAAGATATTGGGCCATCCCCAAACTACAAATATCAGCCTGCAGCTGCCCCAGGAGTGGTGCATCATATTTGATGCTCCAATTCTGCCGCTCTTAGCCTCGGCTCTTCCAAATTGCCCTTGGGTGGTGGAAAGCGGGGTAATTGATTTTGGGGTTGATGTCAGCAGCTGACTGACACCAAGCCCAGGGGTTAGTAATGGAGAGATGTCAGTCAGACACTTCTATTACTAACCTAGTAGTAAAAATAAATAAACAGAACACAGAGAAAAAAATACTGTATTTGAATAAATACTCCCCTACACTCCCTCCTTTACTCGTGAAGTAGTTAAAAATAAATCCAGGAAGTTCTGGCAGTAATCCAATAGTGAAATGTCCCATGACACCCATCGAATTCTATGGAGTCTCGTTGTGAGAAAGTTTACAGAACAAAACTTCATAGTTCACTACCATTAATCATCAGGGATGGAAACTCTCACACTACTGGCTGCTGCTGACCTCGAGTAACCCTATTGAGCCTTGTACTCAGAACGTTCTACTGTCTACTTTACCTTGGCTGGTTATCATAAATGTACAGTCACCCTTTAAAAAATCGTGCCCCCCATTTTTGATAACTAGCCTGCAGCTGTCTGCCTTACCTGTGCTTTTTATAAAAAATATGGGGGATCCCACATAGTTATTTTTTTTTCACAAGGTACGTTGGCCAATGGTAGCCAAGCCAATACTTGGCTGGAAATTCCCACATCAGACAAGCTTGTTGACTTGCTGTGATGCAGCCTTTCAACAAGTCTGCCAAACCAGAACAGTAATATAACAGTAAGAAATCTGTTTTTGGGATACAGTACCGGACACTAGTCCAGTACAAACCCCAAACTTAACAGTTCAAGTTAACTCATCCCTAATATCAACCTAAATTTATCATTAACATAAAGTACAATATGTCACAAAAAAACAAACAAATTCAGAATCATTGGGATACGTTGAAGCATTCCAGAGTTATTACCACATAAGTTGACACTGGTCAGATTTCAAACATTTGGCCTAGTTAGGAAGGTGAAAATGGTCTCTGTCATATAGTCATGTATTTTAGGATCCCTGAATCGATATGTCTACTTGCCAAAGAATACATAGAATTTATAATCCGGTGTATTTTTATTAAGTCCCTTGGTGCAATTTTAGAATAGTGGTTGTCGCTATTGGTTTTGTTCCAAGTAGTTCAAACTGTTGGCCTGAGCTAGTGAATATCATATTTTCAGTTACTGTAGTGTTTCCTTGTTCATTTGGCAAGAGACATTCAAGGTCAAAAGGAGTTGAAAGATTAAGACTTGTCCAGTAAATCTGCCAGTGATATTTTCAGGGTATGACTACTGAGTGTGTGCTCCTGCTGGGAACTCCCTACTAAAATGACCATGATGACATTACAAGAGAAAAAGGCAAGGAATTATTAGCAATCTTTATTATTGAAATGAAGCAACAAGGAAGCCTACAAAAATAAAAATCTATTTCAGAAAATATATTTCCATTGTCAGTGAAAGATTTTGTTTATTTCAGATGTTATTTGGAGAGTGATTTTTTTTCTTTCCCTGTCCCCTGCTTATCTGTACTCTTGACTGCTTCAATGACATCTCAACACAGGGATATGTGCTTGCTACAGGCAGTTATTGGAACCATTACCGTCACTATAATGAGAAGAAGTTTTTCAAATCAGCAAATCAAATTAAAAGCAAAAATGCTTTAAAAAAATGTACCGTATCTGATGCATTTCGAGTAAGTGGAGTGGATTGCCTAGGAACCAGATTGAAAAACATCCAGGGCGTTGCAAGGGTTAGAAAAGATCAGTGGCCCACGCCCCGAGACATACAGGTGCTTCTCACAAAATTAGAATATCATCAAAAAGTTAATTTCTTTCAGTTCTTCAATACAAAAAGTGAAACTCATATATAGAGTCATGACAGAGTGATCTATTTCAAGTGTTTATTTCTGTTAATGTTGATGATTATGGCTTACAGCCAATGAAAACCCAAAAGTCATTATTTCAGTAAATTAAAATACTTTATAACACCAGCTTGAAAAATGATTTTAAAATCCAAAATGTTGGCCTACTGCAATGTATGCTCAGTATATGCACTCAATACTTGGTCGGAGCTCCTTTTGCATCAAATACCGCATCAATGAGGCGCAGGCGTACTTTGTCAGCCCTGTTGAGGACAGCGCAAAGTACTGCAGTGCGCAGGTGTGGGCCTCTCTGACCTTTCCCGACACCTGCGCACTGCAGTTCTTTGCTTTGCCCTCAACAGGGCAGATAAAGTACGCCTGCGCCGGAGCCACGACAGGAAGCAAGGAAGAGGATGTCATTGTATAAAGATGGGAGGCGCCGGACCTGGACCACGATGCCCATCGGACTGGACGCACTGAAACGCCCCCCCCAGGTGAGTATAATCTAACTTGTTTTTCTTATCTTTCAGGTTACATCGGGGGCTTATCTACAACATTACAGAATGCTGTAGAAAAGCCCCTAAAGGTGGTGGCTGCAGCTTATATACGAAAAAGTAGGTGACAGATTCCCTTTAATTTTTGCCAGAGCTGTATAAGATGATGGAGTTTTCTTTTCTAACAATTTTGTTTAATCCAAACCTGAGCAAGCCAGAGGTATCTTTCAGCTTTGTTCTTTGACCTACCGATCATGTAAACTGGAGAACCAGGGCTGATATTACATGGTTGTGGCCATCTGTTGAACAATGCATTTCTGAGCTTTCAGTAGAGGTTTTCAGGAGAAGGATCTTTTGTAAGTATGTAATACAGAAGGTTTAGCTGATGGGAGAGGAAAACTTGAGCAAGACAAGAGGTGCATGGATTTTGTCCAAACTCATGTGCACTTGAATATATTTTCCTTTCACTTAACAGATAATTCAGTTTGCTGTAACAAAAGCTTTCACAATCACAAACATTTTATGTGCCATGATCTTTGTAACGTGAACCCATGACTGTAGCTTTGAGATGTGATGTGAGTCACACTGTATATTTGGCAAAGATGATTTGTAATAAGATGTTAGGAATTAGATTAATTCCCAAACACTACTGACCTTGAAACGACTGAAAATTAATTCATACAATTTTTTTTAAAAATGTTATTATTACTTGACCTTTTTTTTTAAAGTATAGCTGGACTGGATGTATTTGGAATGCTCTAATAGATATTTACATGTACAATTTCATGGTCACCCAAACTTCTCTGTCTGCTGTGAAAATGATTCTAATACCCAGAACAACCACAATCAAATCTGTTTCCTAGCTGTTGCCCTTAAAATATGGGGGAAGGGGGCCAGGATGGATGCACATACGGGGGGAAGAGGACCAGGATGGATAAACATATGAAGGAAGGGGGCCAGGCTGGATATACATATAGGGGGAAGGGAGCCAGGATGGATATACATACGGGGGGAAGGGAGCCAGGATGGATACAGATACAGAGTAAGGGGACCACGATGCATACACATACAGGGAAAAGGGGGCCAGGATTGATATATACGGGGGGAAGGGAGCCAGGATGGATACACATACGAGGTAAGGGGGCCAGGATGGATACACATACGGGGTAAGGGGGCCAGGATGGATATACATATGGGAGAAGGGGGCCAGGATGGATACACATACGGGGGAAAGGGGGCCAGGATGGAAATACATACGGGGGAAGGGAGCCAGGATGGATATACAGATGGGGAAAGAGGCCAGGATGGATATACATACGGGGGAAGGGAGCCAGGATGGATATACAGATGGGGAAAGAGGCCAGGATGGATATACATATAGGGGGGAGGGAGCCAGGATGGATATACATACGGGGGGAAGGGAGCCAGGATGGATACAGATACAGAGTAAGGGGACCACGATGCATACACATACGGGGGAAAGGGGGCCAGGATTGATATATACGGGGGGGAAGGGAGCCAGGATGGATACACATACGGGTAAGGGGGCCAGGATGGATACACATACAGGGGAAAGGGGGCCAGGATGGAAATACATACGGGGGAAGGGAGCCAGGATGGATATACAGATGGGGAAAGAGGCCAGGATGGATATACATATGGGGGAAGGGGGCCAGGATGGATGCACATACGGGGGGGAAGAGGACCAGGATGGATATACATATGGGGGAAGGGGGCCAGGATGGATATACATACGGGGGGAAGGGAGCCAGGATGGATACACATACAGAGTAAGGGGACCAAGATGCATACACATACGGAGAAAGGGGGCCAGGATATATATACGGGGGGAAGGGAGCCAGGATGGATACACATACGGGTATGGGGGCCAGGATGAATATACATATGGGGGAAGGGGGCAAGGATGGATACACATACGGGGGAAGCGGGCCTGGATGGATACACATATGGGAGGCCAGGATGAATACACATACAAGGGGGTCAGGATGGATGCACACATTGGGGGGCCAGGATGGATACACATACGGGGCCAGGGGCAGGACAAGAGGCCTGGATGGATAAACATGGGGGTCAAAGGCAGGACAAGAGGCCCGGATGGATACACATACGAGGGCTAGGATGGATACATATGGGGGCTAGGATGGATACATATGGGGGCAGGACAAAGGGCCGGATGGATACACATGGAAGGACAGAACAAGGGGCCGGATGGATACATATGGTGGGCCAGGATGGAGATATGGTGGGGCAGGACAAGGGGCCAGATGGATATATGGGGAGCAGGACAAGGGAACAGGATGGATATATGGGGTGCCAGGATGGATATATAGGGGGGCAGGAAAAGGGACCATAATGGATATATGGAGTGCCAAGATGGATATATGGGGGAGCCAGAATGCATATATATGGGGGGCCAGAATGGATTTATGGGAGGGGCAGGACAAGGGACCAGGATGCATATATATGGGGGACCAGGATGCATATATAGTGAGGCTAGAATGGATATATGGGGGGCCAGGATGCATATATGAGGGGCAGGATGGATATATATGAGGGGGCCAGAATGTGTGTATGGGGGGCCAGGATGGATATATGGGGGAGGGGCAGGACAAGGGACCAGGCTGGATATATGGGGAGCCAGGTTGTATATATATATGGTACAGCCAGGATGCATAAATATGGGGGGGGGGCATGATGGATTTATGGGAGAGGTGGCCAGGACAAGGGACCAGGATGCACATATATGTGGGCAGGATGGATATATATGGGCGGGCAGGTTGCATATATGTTTGGCCATGATTGATATATATTGGGGGGAAGCACAAGAGACCAGGAAGCATATATATATGGGGGGGGGGGCAGGTTGCATATATGTGGGGGAGCCAGGACAAGAGACCAGGAAGGATATGTGGGGGCCCAGGAAAGATATATGGTGGGGAAGGACAAGGGAAATATGAGGGCAAGTATGTATAGCTGGGGAAGCGGAATGGATATCTGGGGGCCAGGCTGGACATAGGGGGCCAGGCTGGGGAATATTATATAATCAAAGGGGCCAAGCTGGAGCATATTATAAAATATAGGGTGCCAGGCTGGGTGAGATTATGAAATAAAGGAGGCCAGGATGAGGGACTTATTTACTGTTTGGGGGCAGAATGAGGAACATGCTATATTAGTTTATGGTAACAAGTGGGGAACATAATTTCTTTAGGGTCCAATTAGGGACATTATTACCAATGTAATATAATTTACTTTTTAGGTAACGGTTTTCCATGGAGGGAACAAAAGGGAGGTCCTGTTACTGTGCAGAGCGTTACTATGTCGTTTTTCTTCTTCATCTCATGTAGTGCAGAAGTCAGGGAAAAAGTGGAGAAAGTGCTCTGGAAGAGATCAGATATTGATGACTGTGTTATTTTTTGCTGAGACTGAGTCCTGGCTGGAAGAAGTGATGGTAGTCTTTGCTTGTTGAAGAAGAAAAGCGATGATGAAGGACTTCAATTACAGTCATCACTGGTGAGTCAGTGTATTACATGTACACGCACACTATATACGGTGTACAGAGCTCCTGAATATAATGTCTCTGGGGATCACTGTATTACCTGTACACTGACACTATATACAGATCTCCTGTGCATAATGTCACTAGTGATGACTGAATTACCTATACACTGACACTATATACAGAGCTCCTGTGAATAATATCACTTGTGATCCCTGTATTACCTGTACACTGACACTATATACAGATCACCTGTGTATAATGTCACTGGTGATCCCTATATTACCTGTACACTGACACTATATACAGAGCTCCTGTGTATAATGTCACTAGTGATCACTGTATTATCTGTACACTGACACTATATAGAGAGCTCCTGTGTATAATATCACTGGTAATCCCTGTATTACTTGTACACTAACACTATATACAGATCTGCTATGTATAATGTCACTGGTGATCCTTGTATTACCTGTACACTGACAATATATACAGATCTCCTGTGTATAATGTAACTGGTGATCCCTGTGTTACCTGTACACTGACACAATATACAGAGCTCATGTGTATAATGTCACTGGTGATCACGTCACTGGTGATCACTGTATTACCTGTACACTGACACTATATACAGATATACTTGTATGTGGTATTATTTGGTCCCTTTATGCTTTTAATATGTCATATTATTCGGTCACTATGTGGTGGTAATATGTGGTCTGGTCATGGGGTGGTGGTGTTTGTCCCTTGTATGTAGTATTATTCAGTCACTATGTGGTCTGGTCATGGTGTGGTCTGGCCATGGTGTGGTTGTATTTCTTTCTGTATGTGGTGGTATTTGTCTTAGTATAGGGGATTGTGTTGTGTATGGCGGTCATCTGTTGTCTCTGATATTAATTAGGATATTCCATTAGAGATAAGATACTAAATACAGCGGCACAGATGCACTTACAGGGGTTTCCTATGGAAAAAAGTAATCACCTCTCCACAGGATAAGTGATAACGTATTGATTGGTGGGGGTCTGACTACTTGGAACCATTCAGCAAAATGAGGAATTTTTTATCCCCATTAGACTGGAGTGTCATATCCGACTTGATCACTGATCTATTCATTCCCTCAGTGGCTGCACTTGTTTTTTCTAGAAGCCCCAAAGAGAATGAATGGAGCAGTGGTCAGATATCCCACCTGCCACTCCATCTTAAAATGGGGTAAGTGTTCTATCAACAATAAAACTTCCTCATTCTTCCGATCGGTGTAGTTTCTAATGGTCCGACCTAAGCAATCACCTATCCTATGGAGCCCATGGATCGGTGATAACTTGTTTTAACCAAAGAAACCCATTAATATAAACTGCCGTAATTATACATCCCAGTTATGGGGGCGCACAGTAGATGTGCAGGAGCCGCCTATGTTTTACAGCCGCTGCTCCACTATAATGGGGATAACGACTGACAGATATATGCATATAGCTGTAGGGTGGGTGTAGCACCCCAGATTCCTGGTTGTTACAGTGGCATTGCTTTCCTCACGGGGAGAGTGATGTCATGCTGGGAAGCGAGGAAGGATCTCTTTTAGCAGGTAATCAAGCATGCAACATGTTCATACTCCAGGCCAGAAGGGAGAGCTCTGATCCAGCTTCTGTGTGGCTCTCCTATATATATAGTCTGGTCTGGATGGGAGGTTAGTAAGTGAGCGCCAGACAACAGACTGAAGCAGTCTGAGGCAGAGAGGAAAGAGAGTGCCCGTGTAGCCACAAGAGATGGTGCAGCTCCTGTAAAGCGCAAAAGGCGAAAGCAGAACAGATTGTAGGGGAAGTGAAGCGCAGGAGAGTGAAGAACTAGGAGGTTAGCTGCGTCTAAGTTACCTCGCTACTGAATGCAGATACCGGTAGCTGGAAGACCAGGGTTGCGAAGTACTCTACATCTCACAGCAGAAACCGGCAGGACAGCTGGATTGCAAGTCACCTGTCCACCATTGAAACCTGAGGACACAGTAGCGCATAGAGCCCGGGTTGTGATAGAGACCCTGGAAAAAAGGCTCAAGCTACCTGTCATATGGGTAGTGTCCTACCAACCTGGAGGACAGAGAGAATGTGAGGACCTTGTGAGAGGCTTAAGGCAGCAAAGGACTATACCACAGCGCTAGAGGGAAGGCTTCTAACCCCACCTGGTAAGGGACTCCAAACTCGCTTCTAAGCCGGCCAGACCACACATGCATCAGTGATCTGGTACCCTGGACTGTGGGTGCCTTATTTCAACAGTAAAAAGGTAAAAAGAGACTGCAACCCTGTGTCCTCCATTTCTTGCTATATCATTCACCATCTCTATCTATACACTGGGAGGCCTGGGGACCCAGCTTCACTTGTGGGAAGCCATACCATCCCTGCTGCCACAACATCACCCAGAGGACCCCTTTATCATCCCGGACCAAATACCACAGGTGGCATCATGAACACAAACTTTATTCAAACCCCTTTCTGACATTAGATGTACTATCCCGTCGAGGTGGTATGGGCCCGTATGACAACCGACCGGATAGTACGTCTAACGCGATCAGCCGCACTAACGGGGGGAGCGTGGCGGATCACGGACGGGTGTCAGCTGACTACCACAGCTGACATCCGTCACTATGTGCCAGGAGCGGTCACGACACATTAACCCCCGGAACACTACGATCAAACGTGATTGCAGCATTCCGGCGGCATAGGGAAGCATTGCACATGGAGGGGGCTCCCTGCATGCTTCCCTGAGACCTTGGGAGGAATGCAATGTGATTGCGTTGCTCCGAGCGTCTCCTCCATCCTCCTCCCTGCAGGCCCCGGATCCAAGATGGCCGTGGGGCTCCGTCCGGGTCCTACAGGGAGGTGGCTTGCAAGCGCCTGCTCAGAGCAGGTGCCGGCAAGCCACCCGCAGTGCCTGCCAGATCGCTGATCTGACACAGTGCATTGCAAAGTGTCAGATCAGCGATCTGACACTTTACCATGATGTCCCACACTGGGGCAAGGTAACAAAATAAAAATAAAAATATTTACATGTGTAAAAAAAAAAAATCCTAAATAAATAAAAAAAATAAATATACAGTATATTGTTCCAATAAATACATTTCTTTATGTAAATATTAAAAAAATGAATAAAGTGCACATATGCACATATTTAGTATCGCCGCATCCGTAGCTACCCGACCTATAAAACTGTCTCACTAGTTAACCCCTTCAGTGAACACTGTAAAAAACAAAAATAAAAAACTAGACAAAAACAATGCTTTATCATCATATCGCCGAACAAAAAGTGGAATAACACTCGATAAAAAAGACGGATATAAATTTACATGTGTGTGTAGCCCATTCACTATCTCCATCTACCCCCCACCCCCTGAAGATGGCTGGACCATCATTGTAAATACATCATTGTAAATACACACCTGTACTTTGTATCTCCCCCACCTCATTGTAGATTGTAAGCTCTCACGAGCAGGGTCGTCTTATTTTGCTTTATTACTGTATTGTTAACATTGTTACCTATGACTGTTGTGTTTGAAACTGTTAAACTGTAAAGCGCTGCGGAATATGTTGGCGCTATATAAATAAAGATTATTATTATTATTATAACATTGTACCTCCGAAAACATCATCTTGTCCCGCAAAAAAACGAGCCACCATATAGCATCATCAGCGAAAAAATAAAAAAGTTATAGCCCTCAGAAAAAAGAGGGGTGCAAAAACAATTATTTTTTCTATAAAATAGTTTTTATTGTATTGTATAAAAGCACCAAACCATGAAAAAATGATATAAATGAGGTATCGCTGTAATCGTACTGTCCCGAAGAATAAAACTGCTTTATCAATTTTACCAAACGCGGAACGGTATAAATGCCCCCCCCCCCAAAAAAAAGAAATTTGCGAATTGCTGGTTTTTGCTCATTCTGCCTAACAAAAATCGGACTAAAAAGCAATTAAAAAATGTCATGTGCCCGAAAATGATACCAATAAAAACGTCAACTTGTCCCGCAAAAAAAAAAGACCTCACATGACTCTGTGGACCAAAATATGGAAAAATTATAGCTCTCAGAATGTGGTAACGCAAAAAATATTTTTTGCAATAAAAAGTGTCTTCTAGTGTGTGACAGCTGCCAATCATAAAAATCCGCTATAAAAACCCGCTGTAAATAGTAAATCAAACCCCCCATTATCACCGCCTTAGTTTGGGAAAAATAATAAAATAAAAATGTATTTATTTCCATTTTCCCATTAGGGTTAGGGTTAGGGATGGGGCTAAAGTTAGGGTTGGGGCTAAAGTTAGGGTTAGGGTTGGGGCTAAAGTAAGGGTTGGGGCTAGGGTTTGGATTATGTTTACGGTTGGGTTAGGGGAGTGTCAGGGTTAAGGGTATGGTTAGGGTTGGGATTAGGGTTAGGGGTGTGTTGGGGTTAGTGGTGTGTTGGGGTTGGGATTAGGGTTAGGGGTGTGTTCGGGTTAGGGGTGTGGTTAGGGGTTGGGATTAGGATTAGGGGTGTGCTGGGGTTAGGGGTGTGTTGGGGTTGGGATTAGGGTTAGGGGTGTGTTTGGGTTAGGGGTGTGGTTAGGGTTGGGATTAGGGTTAGGGGTGTGTTGTTTGGGATAGGGGTGTGCTGGGGTTAGGGGTGTGGTTAGGGTTGGGATTAGGCTTAGGGGTGTGTTAGGGTTGGAGTTATAATAGGGGAGTTTCCACTGTTTAGGCACACCAGGGGATCTGAAAATGCAACATGACGTTCGATCTCAATCCATACAATTCTGCGTTGAAAAAGTAAAACGGTGCTCCTTCCCTTCCAAGCTCTGCCCTGCGCCCACGTTCAAAGTGGGTTCAAAGTGATCACCACAATCTAGATAGGTTCCATGGGGGGTCTAGTTTCCAATATGGGGTCACTTGTGGGAGATTTCTACTGTTTAGGTACATCAGGGGCTCTGCAAGAGCAACGTGGCGCCCACAGACCATTCCATCAAAGTCGGCATTCCAAAACGCCACTTCTTCCCTTCCATGCTATGCCATGCGCCCAAACAGTAGTTTTCTCCCACATATGGGGTATCAGCATACTCAGGACAAAGCTATCTAGCGCTGCCTTAAATATATATATAGGTGTCTCCCTGACATATATATATGTATATATACCTATTATATGTGTATATATCTACTCTAATCTAAGCTGTCAGTGTGATTTTACTGTACACCGCGCTGAATTACCGGCTTTTCAAAGGACACCAGTGCGTAAAAATCGGACAGCTCTCGCATGGTGCGAGTGCTGTGCGATTTTTTTCTCGCACCCATTGACTTGCATTGGCAAGTCTCGTCCGATCGCATGCTGCGATTTTTTTCTCAGTCCGATTTCAGCTGAGAAAAAAATCGCAAATGGAATGTCACCTATTGAATAACATTGGTCCGAGTGCAATCCAATTTTTTATCGGATTGCACTCGTCCATTTTCCTCGCAAGTGGAAAGGGGCCCTAAGTGTGATTATAATTTAATTTATATCATTGCATAGAGACACGGCTCAGCCCCCAGATAAGGTGCTAATGAAGATGTTGGAGAGAGGCGAGGTGAGTATCAGAAGCCGGGACAAAGCCCTGAAGTGGTAGGACTGAGCGCTCAAATCCGGAAAATCACGGATTCAGTGAGATTTTCCCAATTTGAGGGCTCAATTTCAACACATAGGGAGCTATGCATCATTTATAGCAGACCTCAATTTGCCTGCAACTTCTCTATAAGGAAGCTTGTATGAACTAGATGGTGGCCCAATACTAATGCATCGGGTATTATAGAATATGTATGTAGTTTATTTATGAAGATTTCAGAATAATGCAATGAATCCCGTGCCAATTGGTGGCCGGACTGCGTCTGTCTCTGATTGTTTGCAGCAGGCCGGGCATGACTAATCAGTGAAGCCAGGGCGAGCTCCAGGTTTTTGAGGGCTCTGGGTGAAAGAGTCTCACAGCCACGTAGTATATAGCACAACCACGTAGTATATAACACAGCTACGTAGTATATAGCACAGCCATGTAGTATATTGCACAACCAAATAGTATATAGCACAGCCACGTAGTATATAGCACAGCCACGTAGTATATAGCACAGCTACGAAGTATATTGCACCGGCACATAGTATATTGCACAGGCACGTAGTTTATAGCACAGCAGCCACGTCGTATATAGCACAGCCCACGTAGTATATAGCACAGCTCACGCAGTATATAACACATCCCACGTAGTATTAACACAGCCACATAGTAATAGCAGAGCCACGTAGTATATAACACAGCCACATAGTATATAGCACAGCCTACATAGTATATATCACAGCCCATGTAGTATATAGCACAGCCACGTAGTATATAGCACAGCGACGTAGTATATAGCACAGCGTCATAGTATATAACACAGCCCACGCAGTATATAACACAGCCCACATAGTATATAGCAATGTGGGCACCATATCCCTGTTAAAAAAAGAATTAAAATAAAAAATAGTTATATACTCACCTTCCGGCGTCCCCCGGATCCAGCCCAGGCCTTTAGTGATGATCGTCGTGACGCTCCGTTCCCAGTAATGCCTTGCGGCAATAACCCGTGATGATGTAGCGGTCTCACGAGACCGCTACGTCATCTGGGGTCATTGCCGCAATGCATTCTTGGGAACGGAGCCTCGCGAGAAGCGGGAAAGGCTGACGCGGACGGTGACAATATAATGATTTTTTTTAATTATTATTTTTAACATTATATGTTTTTACTATTGATGCTGCATAAGCAGCATCAATAGTAAAAAGTTGGTCACACTTACAGGGTTAGTGGCAGCGTTAACGGACTGCGTTACACCGCATTATGCTATGTGGGCGCTGACTGGAGGGGAGTATGAAGGGGGCACTGACTGGAGGGGAGTAGGGAGGGACGAATTTGCAGCCGGACTGTACCTGTCGCTGATTGGTCGCGGCCAGCTGGGTGCGACCAATCAGCGACGCGGGATTGCCATGACAGACAAACAGACAGACAGACAGACGGAAGTGGACCTTAGACGATTATATAGATAGATAGTATCCCGTTGTGTTTTACACTGTTAAATCTTAAGTGTCTGCTATGTGTAACTGTTGTGCTGTGTTTGTAATGCACATGTTAGAGCAGAGGTGGTGATCCTCAGGCCCCAGGGCCATTTACGGCCCTCCAAGACCTTTTACCAGACCCCCCAGGCAGATTCTCAGGGACCACAGTCTTGGGCAGGGAGGTGTACTTGGATTACAACCAGAACCAGCTCATTAATTTCTTTTGCTCTGTTAGCATACACATGCAGTGTTCACTACTGAACACTGAAGGGCATGCAATGAAAGATTACGTCCTGAAACCAGTGCCAGAGTCAGGATGCACTTTGTGGGCAGAGTTTGTATGGACCCCAAAGGATGTTATAAATATCCAAATGGCCCTTGGCAGAAAAAAGATTCCCCACCTCTGTTTTAGAGGATGGTACAGAAGTGGTTAATTCAGGGGGCTGGATTTGCAGCCTCAAGGAAGCAAGAAGCTCCTGCTTCCAGTCATGGCTGCCTGAGGCGGGGTGTGTGTCTCCGTCTGGGGCACAGGTCTGTCCCCGCTTGGGACAGAAGGAACCCGCATCTGGGGCATACGTGGATCCCCATCTGGGACGGGAGGAGCCCCCCCCCCCCCATCTGAGGCATACGTGGATCCCCATCTGGGATAGAAGGGACCCCCGGCTATGGGGAATACTGGCTGATAGGACTGTCGGGCACCGGGACTGAATATGTGCCTCACCAGAGACTTTTAGCTCCAGAGAGCTTACTGAGAGTCATGGACTTTGCTGCTGCAGCTGTTGCTGTGTCTAGGGACAGAATAGGAATCATTCATCTCTTATTAATTTCTACACCTTTATTAAAATACAAGTTGTCACTGTTGGGCTCTATACAGTGTGAAGCATGGTTCATCCGGAGGACATCGTCCCATTGTGGAGAACAGCTGCAGGACTGAGGTAACCCACTGTGACCCAGGGCTGGGATTAGAACTGTTGTTTTAATGTGCAATGGGCCGGGTTGCTCACCAACTGTGACCTAATGGACTCGGCTATGACTACCACCCCTTGCCACCTTGTTACATTTGGCATAGTCGGCAGGATTGAACCCATCAGCCCTGAAACCCTAAGACTGTCAGAGGAGGGTTCGGGGTCTACCACCGGGGCGGGAGCAGCTGAGATGGTGTTCCCAGTACCTTTCCCCATTGGAACTTTACGGGAGACTGACAGTGACTTTGAACCTGAGATTTGTTGCCCGCAATGAAAGAATTAAAAATGGAGGCGACAGTGATGTTAAGATGTTGACCGCTGTGAAAGAGACAAAGATGGCAGTTGCTGAAGATTTAAAGATGGCGCCGACCGCTACCGAGAAAATGGTGGCCGTTGGCGCAAAAATGAGAGATGTTGCTACATGTTCGTGGGTGTCATGGAGAAGATTTGGCACCAAAAGGCAGGGGGTTGTGCCCCCATGTGAAGAAGGCCTGCCATAAATGGGTGCGGATGAAGAAGTTCCCACCCAAGGAAATGGGTGGAACAGCCAAATGTGGTCCCGCCCATGAATGGGTGGAACCCGAAGAGACCAGACAGCATGCTTGCAAGAGAGACGCCATTACCTGCTGATACGGAGAGGTGCAGCACATCGTTCCGTGGCTGCATCAGCTGTCAGAACTGGAGGCGATCCGTGGCCCGGGCGGAGACGGGCCTACTCTTCGAGGCCTGGTGGTTGGAAGAGTTCGTAGAATGGCAACCGTTCTGGTGGTCAGACAAGCGTCCAATAGAGAGAAAAGAGCCTTTGGAACTAAAGGAGCCAGAACCGGAAGGAGCTTGGAGGACATTAGAGGCTGCGTTGAAGGGAATTGTTGCAGCTGCTATCCCTGGCTTCCGAAGTCCTTTGAAGGTGGGAGACCGTGTAGCCTTTATCAAGGAACAGGGGCCCTGAGGGCCCTATGCGGTGGCCATGTGAATGGCCTCTGATTGGGAGGCAAGCCCACTGCAGGGGCTCTGTGAGTGCAATGGCCGGTTGCCGTGGCCGCAGTTGCTGCAGATGTGCAGGAGAGAGCAGCGTCTCAAATGTGCCAGTAGAGCCAGAAGCTCCAGGAGTTGTGGGACCACCGCTGAAGGGAATGCAGAGTCGGAGAAACAATGGGGAGAAACAATTCTTCCTCTAGCGGGTCCTCTTTCCACACCTATACAGATGTGCAGGGTCCGCATGCGGTCCAATATACAAACCAGCGGCCGTGCGTGGACTGAAGCGGCCCCTTTAAATTGTGTTTGATGATGTTACACCCAGGAAAATACTAGGGACTGTTACGCATTCCTGAGAGGGTAGGGAGCCCTGTATGGTGCCCAAAAGACTGAGGCTTTAGGCATGACCTCTGTGGTCACAAAGTAAGAACCGTATTGATTTGTTTTCCCCTCCCAGTTTGTTTGCGCCCGTTGGTGCGCCCCTTTTTGGATCACGGGACCAAAACCCCATGGGGGTTGACTATGGTAGATTTTGTGCATGTCTGCTGCAGGACTGAACTGTGTTGCCCCTTTCTTTCCTTGGACCAGCCCCATGTTAAATGCAGCCTTCCACCATCTACAAGTCCGTGATCTCTTAAAAAGAGGGAGGGGAAGATAGTCATCAGGAGGACCCAAGGATCCAGCCGGGTTAAAAATGGCGTAATAAGTTGGCCATTGGGCCCGGATATGGATTGCAATGGTCTCAGGAACTATAGGACTAGGGTTAAGTGGACCCGTTGTGAGACAGTGGCCGGCATTGTTGTAAATAGCCGTTATGTGTCACAGAGGAGGAGATCCTTTGCGCTGTAAGCCTGAAATGTTGCTCTCGGGCCTGTAGTTCTACGAGCTTTGTTTTTGTTTTATAAAGGGGGGCTCACAGGGTTAGTCGGAGAGCTGAGCGGGACTGGATAACCACACACACCTCCCACCTATAAGGGTGGTTTCAGCTACATAATGTGACTTTGGTATGGGTTACATGTTGGAGGTTGTAAGGTCCTGTATGAGGTCAGACCTGTGTGTTGGAAGGTCCTATGAGTTGACGGACATCCTGAAGAGCACATGGTGAGGCCGTGTACCTGGAAGGTCTCTGTGTTGGAAGATCCTGTGAGTGGATCAGATTCCTGAATAGCACATGGAGAGGCCGTGGACCTGGATGGTCGCTGTGTTGGAAGGTTCAGAGGGTGGACTGTATTCCTGAATAAAAATAAGAATAGTGGCAGGTGCACCACTAGAATATAAGCAAGTATATAATGAGGTAACAAGGTGCTACATTAGGCATGAAAACAGCAAATATAATCAAAGAAGAAAAAAGAACGTGCACACCTGCTATAAAATATATAGCAAAATATAGAATAAATTTTATTACAAGCAAAGACACCATACAAATATAAAATCAATTAAAAAACTGTACCAAAGTACACAACACCCCCATATAACAGCCTATGCAGGAAATACGAAATCTGCAAAAAACACGCTAAATATACTGTACTAATAAACACCTTGCTCATAAGAAATACAATAAGAGGTATACCAACATGAATGTTTATAACAAAAGATACACAGACCAAGCCCTCTAAAAAACACACACACACTATAGGCGTCCCTATATGTGTCCTAAATGAAAACAAATGAAAGGGCATATAGCGTGTACACATATATAATATGCTGGTGGCCCTGAAAGGGTGAAAGGAATGCTGCAAAGGAGTTAAATCTCGCAAAGTACGAGCCTGCAAATAAACCCTGGGAACCACAGAGAGAAGCTCAAGTAAATCAGGCAATGAATACAACCTGGAGCCCGGTCACGTATCTGGCAAAAAAAAGTGGACCACAGAGAGAGCAGGAAACAATGTGCAATGCTGAAAAGTGAAAGCATCAAGGAAAATAGTCCACAAAACACCCAGGCATATCAGGGCCAAAATGTGGGGTGTGGGAAGATCCCACGCGTATCGCTGCTAAAGAGCAGCTTCGTCAGGGAAAGTGGTACACTTAAGCAAGTGTCCGCTTTATATATATAGCATAATGAGGACATACTTTGCCGGTGTGCTGCCTCCATAGCACAGGACTGGAGGTGAGTCAGGGGAGGCGGTGCCTGAGCAGATGTGAAGAAACAATCCAGCAAGTGAAGAAACTTGCATGGATAGAGGAATAGGAGCCGCCGAGAGAAGTTTTCAGGCAGAGAGAGGAGAGCTGGTGCAGTGTGCGGGCCGCACAACAACAAATAGAGCAGGACCAGAGAAGGAATGGAGCGAAAGTAGTGCTGCAAGCATAGAGATGAATGGAATCAGAACGCACTGCATATAAAGGGAAACCTGAAAATAAACTGCATAATGGTTAGAAACTTCATATGGCTATGAAATAAAGCCAAGACACACATATACATAACAATATATGCATATGAAGAAAAAAAAAACCACCAAACCCAAATATATAGAGGAGTAATACAAAATAGCAGGGGGTCAAGATTATGCAGAAATAAATATAACCATAAGAAAATTGTATATATTCCCGAGGGCAAGGTACATGGAAAAACTTACATAAGGGTATACATAATATGCATAAAGATTTTTTGTAACAATGAGATGTCTTGTATATGGTTGTACATAATTAAATGTACAAAAAACAGTACGGTGTCCACACATATGCTCCAAGAACGTTCCAGAATAAAGGCCCAGAACAAGGGAATCACGATGCCTACAAATAAATGCTCTAGTCCGAAAGATGATGCGTATTCCAGCTGGGGCAAAAAAACGGCCAAGGGTAAGACATACCCCCCGGTAAAGAGCTCTTGATCCTGCCGTGGGGAAAATCAGATGTCAAAAAATGTCCCCAATAACACGAAAACCACAAAATATCACCACAGTAAAGGGACACAGTCCATAGAGACAGAGAAAGTTATTTCTTTATATGTATATAATTATGGTCAAAACAGAACAGCGCCATGTTGCAAAATAAAGGTCAGCCCAGGAATCCTGTATATAACAGTTCTTCATTTAGTCCTGAGGGTGCCATAGAATTGAGGCGAAAGATCCAGCGGGCTTCATGTTGGAGGAGAAGTCTACGTCGGTCACCACCTCTTTCATTACAGAAGATTTTCTGCAGGCCAAAAATTGATGTGTTCCTGGGGCTACCGCCGTGGCTCTTGAGGTAGTGAAGTGCTATGGGGGTCAAGACCTTACCCTTCTTACGATCCGTAGAAGCCAGATTAATTGTTGACAGGTGCTTCTGTGCACGTCTCCTCAACTCCTGAGAGGTTTGACCGACATAGACTTTCCTGAATAGCACAGGGTGAGATCATGTACTCGCAGAGTCTGTGACGGCACTGCGTTGAGTAAAGCTACGGACCTTCTGAGGGTCTGGACTGTCGGGAGTACCCTTGTCCCAAGGCATTGGATGAGATGGTGATCCCAGTAAAGCAGCCTCCCTAGAAGCCAGGACTGACGAGGAGTGAGCGTGTGGAGCAGGAGCTCCTGTAAGGTGACTCCAGACAAGGGGGTTATAGTAAGGGCAGACAAGTATCTTCCATTGGAACAGACTGTTGATGCTTGTTGTGTTCCGTGTATGTTAATGAACTGTTCGGCGGGCAGTCGCCCACGGTAACTGGACAAAGAGAAGTCCGGCATGTTTAGGGACCGTGATTCAAAGTCGTATACTACTATGTGAGGTCTGTGATGTGTAACATGGCCTACAGAGGTTTATGAGTTGCAAAATAAACCGCATAGACTGTTTTGTGAGAAAAACGTGCCTTTGTGCCTTCATCCGATTGCCAAGCGAGTGTCCCCCCAACACATGCAGTAAGCACTGTCTTACACTGTATAGAGAGAGACTGGGACTCTCCCACTATTGTACTTGAGACTTGTTGCACTGAAGTTTTTATGTCACCAAAGTTTTTCATGTATGTGTTGCTGCTAATTGCACAGAAACTGCTCTATATGGGTATACCTTGACGATTGGTGGAGCAGCTTAGTATACTTTTTTTTGCAAAAAAACGTATCAACTAAATACCCTGTTTTTTCCATCTTTTGACTAGCACTTGCTTATTACTGTGAATTTTTTACAACAGAGTATTTATGACCTCTGTTATGATTCAGTGACCTTGGAGCAGCATGAAAACTTTCACTGGAGTAGGTGGTCACTATACTGACCGCAATCCTGATCTTAATACCGCAACTAGAAGTAGCCGTGGAGTGTACCTAACAATCCTAGACACCTCGTCACAGCCAGAGGACTAAATACCCCTAAAGATGGAAATAGGAATACTATCTTGCCTCAGAGCAGAACCCCAAAGGATAGCAGCCCCCCACAAATATTGGCGGTGAGTCGGAGAGGAAAAACATACACAGGCAGAAAAACAGGATTTAGCACACGAGGCCACTTTAGCTAAAATAGGACAGGATAGGACAGAGTTCTGTGCGGTCAGTATTAAAACCCTTCAAAAATATCCACAGCAGAATATACAAAAACTTCCTCCATCTAACTAAAGACGTAGGAGCGTATATCTGCAACTCCAGCGAATCCTACATTCAGAGCAGGAATACAATCAAAAACAAGCACACAGCCAGTGTGCCACAGAAAAAGAAACATACACTTATCTTTGCTGAAATGGCAGCCAAGCAGGAGAAGCCAGGCAGAGATCAATCATATCTTAAAGACATTGACAACTGGCAAGGACTAATGAGTCCTGCAAGCCTAAATACCCCAGTCAGAACTGCAATTAGCAGATACACCTGTCCAAGACTGCAGCCCAGGAACAACTGCATTACCATCTGCTACCACCAGAGGGAGCTCAAAAGCAGAATTCACAACAGACCTCACTGTGCTCTTTTGTGTCTAATTGCACAGAGGTTGTCATAGCCGGGGATGGCCATGTTTTAGGAGGGAGGGGTGTAAGAAGGTGGTGGAGAACCTCATCGCCTCCTCTCATCCTTGTCCCGTGCACTTTATGCTGTACCCAAATGGTGTACCTATGTATGTTTTACCTTATTGTAAAATGTCTATGTATTGTCATGTGTTTTATGCTGTTGTATAATGCTATGTACCACTTTTATGCTTTAATGTTATCTCCTTGTGTTTTACACTGTTACATGTGCTGTGTCTGCCATGTATAACTGTTGTGTTGTGTTTGTAATGCATATGTTAGAGGTAGGGACAGAAGGGGTTAAACAAGGGGGCTGGACGTGCAGCTTCAAGGGAGCAGGAAGCTCCTGCTTCCAGTTAGAGCCCAGGCATAGCTGCCTGAGACAGGGTGTGTGTCACCATCTGGGGCACAGGTGTGTTCCTGCTTGGGACAGAAGCCCCCATCTGGGGCATAAGTGGATCCCCATCTGGGAAAGAAGGAGCCCCTGCCTAGAGCATAAGTGGATCCCCATCTGGGACAGGAGTCCCCACCTAGGGCATAAGTGGATCCCCATTTGGAACAGAAGGAGTCCCCACATAGGGCAAAAGTGGATCCCCATTTGGAACAGAAGGAGCCCCCGTCTGGGGCATAAGTGGATCCCATCTGGGACAGAAGGAACCCCCTGCTGGGCGGAATACTGACTGACAGGACTGTCAGGCACCGGGACTGAATGTGTGCCTCCCCAGAGACTTTTAGCTTTGGAGAGCTTACTGAGAGTCATGGAATTTGCTGCTGCAACCGTTGCTGTGTCTAGGGACAGAAGAGGAATCATTCATCTCTTGTTTGTTCATTTCTACACCTTTTATTATTAAAATGCAAGTTGCCACTGTTGGGCCCTATACAGTGTGAAGCGTGATTCATCTGGAGGACGTCATCCCATTGTGGAGAACAGCTGCAGGACTGAGGTAACCCACTGTGACCTAGGGCTGGGATTAGAACTGTCGTTTTCATGTGCAAGGGGCCGGGGTGCTCACTGACTGTGACATAGTGGACTCGGCTATGACTACCACCCCATGCCACCTTGTTACAGAGAAGTCAAGAGACACAGCTATAAGCAGATGGACACAGACGGAAAAGAGCCCCTGTGTAAGAACAATATATGGGCCCTGTGCAGCCCTAAAGCTTCTTATAATTCACAATTCCATCTGTTTTGGCGGTGGGAGTATGTACCTTTACCTCTTAGGCCACTGTGCGGCCACTGAGCAGTATGATTGTTCGGAAAAAAACTATGTAATGTGTATGACCAGCTAAAATGCCTAGTACCATGTAGCAGAACACAAACAATATAGTAGAGTCTCTATACGCATGTATAAACATGTATATAAACCTTAACACCCATACCTCACAAAAGTTACATTATAGGCTTTTCTTATAAGCGTCTAATCAAGCCTTTTAACTAAACTTTTTGCTACAGGTATGAATAGAATATTGGAAACATCAAAAACATATTGAAGATCACTATAGATACTAAGTCATACATTTGTTCTGCATCCTAGATGGAAAACATCAAGTATTAAGAGCAAGCTTTCTTATGGTTATGCTATTACAGAACCTAACCATCATTTGCCTCCAGAGGTGTCTGATTATGCATACATGTGCAATTACAAAAGATGCATCTGTTATCAGCAGTATTAAAAGGTAATTCCCACAATCACATTGTTTTTCCCAATGTACACTAAATGCATATTTATTGTTAATATATAGACTAAGACCAACATATATTTTCCTTTGTGTTTTTTTCATCTCTATCTGCCGCTCTGTACATCCAGCTTTACAGAGCGGAATGAGCAGCATTATCCTTCCACAGCTAAGTACTGCAGACCTCTCCCTCTCCTGTGTGTTCCTGACAAGCCCCACTCTTGAGTTATCATCAAGCTAATCTAACTGTAGAATTCATCTTATACAGTGGGTATGGAAAGTATTCAGACACCCTTACATTTTTCACTCTTTGTTTCATTGCAGCCATTTGAAAATTCAAAAAAGTTCATTTTTTCTCAGTAATGTACACTCTGCACCCCCAGAAATGTAGAAATTTTTGCAAATTTAAAAAAAAAGAAAAACTGAAATATCACATGGTCATAATTATTCAGACCCTTTGCTCAGACACTCATATTTAAGTCACATGCTGTCCATTTCCTTGTGATCCTCCTTGAGATAGTTCTACTCCTTCATTGGAGTCCAGCTGTGTTTAATTAAACTGATAGGATTTGATTTGAAAAGGCACACACCTGTCTATATAAGAACTCACAGCTGACAGTGCATGTCAGACCAAATGAGAATCATAAGGTTAAAGGAACTGGCCAAGGAGCTTAGAGAAAGAATTGTGGCAAGGCACAAATCTGGCCAAGGTTATAACAGAATTTCTGCAGTACTAAAGGTTCCTAAGAGCACAGTGGCCTCCATAATCCTTAAATGGAAGAAGTTTGTGACCAGTGACCACCAGAAGTCTTCCTGGACCTGACAGTCCAGCCAAACTGAGCAATCGTAGGAGAAGAGCCTTGGTGAGAGAGGTAAGGAAGAACCCCAATATCACTGTGGCTGAGCTCCACTGATGCAGTTGGAAGATGGGGAAAAGTTCCATAAAGTCAACTATCATATGAAAGCCCGCATAGAGTTTGCTAAAAAACAGATGAAGGACTCCCAGACTATGCAAAATAAGATTCTCTGGTCTGATGAGACGAAGATAGACATTTTTGGTGATAATTCTAAGCGGTATGTGTGGAGGAAACCAGGTACCACCTGCCCAATACAATCCCAACAGTGAAACATGGTGGTGACAGCATCATGCTGGGGGTGTTTTTCAGCTGCAGGGACAGGACACCTGGTTGCAATTGAAGGAAACATGAATGTGGCCAAGTACAGCGATATCCTGGATGAAAACCTCTTCCAGAGTGCTCTGGACCTCAGACTTGGCTGAAAGTTCACCTTCCAACAAGACAATGACCCTAAGCACACAGCTAAAATAACAAAGGAGAAGCTTCTGAACAACTTTGTGACCATTCTTGACTGGCCCAGCCAGAGCCCGGACCTAAACCCAATTCAGCATCTGTGGAGAGACCTGAAAATGGCTGTCTACCAACGTTCACCATCCAACCTGATGGAACTGAAGAGGATCTGCAAGGAAGAATGGCAAAGGAACCCCAAATCCAGGTGTGAAAAACTTGTTGCATCATTCCCAAGAAGACACATGGCTATACTAGCTCAAAATGGTGCTTCTACTCAATACTGACCAAAGGGTCTGAATACTTATGACCATGTGCAATTTCAGTATTTCTTTCTTAATACATTTGCAAAAATTTCTACATTTCTGTTTTTTTTTTCAAGTCAAAATGGGGTGCAGAGTGTACATACATGAGAAAAAAATGAACTTTTTTGAATTTACCAAATGGCTGTAATGAAACAAAGATTGAAAAATTTAAAGGGGTCTGAATACTTTCCGTACCCACTGTACTTCTGTACTTATTCTGCTGCCTTACATTTCCTTGCTTGACTGATGATTATATCTTCTGCCATTTGAACCAGTATAGCTGCCTGTGTAGTTTTATATAATTGTTAGATTGATTCCAGTAGAGCTCAACTCTTCTGCACTCCTCTGCAACAAAGCTTGTAAATAATAGGCAGTGCAAAGCTGAGGTAAGTTTCTTCCTTTCTACTAACAGATTAGTGATGTGAAATGGCAAATGCTGCTCTGTTAATGCATATAGCAAAATATAATCCTCTGCCATATGCAGGCTCGGACTGGCCCACCGGGGAACCGGAGGATCCTCCGGTGGGCCCTGGCACTGACACCTGCTGGCAAGGCCTCCCCCCGCTCCAGGCCCCCCCCACCACCACCGCCGCCGCCGCCCCCCCCCCGCCTTGAATACTCACCCTGCTCCAGCGATGGTCTCGGCGTCTGCACTGCAGCTCGTCCTGAACGAGCGGTCACGTGACACCGCTCATTAAGATCATGAATATGCGCATATTCATGATCTTAATGAACGGTGTCACATGACCGCTCAAGCAGGAAGAAGGTGCTGCGCCGGCGCCGCCGCCTGGAGTCGGGACAGAGCGCGAGGGATGTCGGCACGGCCGTGCAGTGGGACAGGTGAGTATGAGGGACGGAGGGACGGGGGGACAGGGGGGGAGGAAGGAGGACATAAGCCGGCGCGCCGAGCAGGAGCGGGTGCGGAGAGAAAAGCCTGCATACAGGGGGGAATATAAGCCATGCAGGGGGGAATATGAGCCATGCAGGGGGGAATATGAGCCATGCAGGGGGGAATATGAGCCATGCAGGGGGGAATATGAGCCATGCATACAGGGGGGAATATGAGCCATTCAGAGGGGAATATAAGCCATGCAGGGGGGAATATAAGCCATGCAGGGGGGAATATGAGCCATGCAGGGGGGAATATGAGCCATGCATACAGGGGGGAATATGAGCCATGCATGCAGGGGGGAATATGAGCCATGCATGCAGGGGGGAATATGAGCCATGCATGCAGGGGGGAATATAAGCCATGCATACAGGGGGGAATATAAGCCATGCATACAGGGGGGAATATGAGCCATGCATGCAGGGGGGAATATGAGCCATGCATGCAGGGGGGAATATGAGCCATGCATGCAGGGGGGAATATAAGCCATGCATACAGGGGGGAATATAAGCCATGCATACAGGGGGGAATATGAGCCATGCATACAGGGGGGAATATGAGCCATGCAGGGGGGAATATGAGCCATGCAGGGGGGAATATGAGCCATGCAGGGGGGAATATGAGCCATGCAGGGGGGAATATGAGCTATGCAGGGGGGAATATAAGCCATGCAGGGGGGAATATGAGCCATACAGGGGGGGGATATAAGCCATGCATACAGGGGCGGACTATGAGCCATGCATACAGGGGGAATATGAGCCATTCATACAGGGGCGGACTATGAGCCTTGCATACAGGGGCGGAATATGAGCCATTCATACAGGGGGGGGATATGAGCCATGCATAGGGGGTGGGGAATATGAGCCATGCATACATGGGGAGATATGAGTCATGCATACAGGAGGGGGGGTCATTATACAGTATTGAGCATCATGTGTGGCCGTTATACAGTATGGAGCATCATGTGTGGCCAATGGACATTATACAGTATGGAGCATCATGTGTGGCCAATGGACATTATACAGTATGGAGCATCATGTGTGGCCGTTATACAGTATGGAGCATCATTTGTGGTCACTATACAGTATTGAGCATTATGTGGGATCATTATACAGTATGGAGAACTGTGTGGCCGTTATACACTATGGAGCGCTATGTGTTGGTAGTCATTATACAGTATCTTTCAAAAAATTATATGTAGATGGGCTTCTATTGCATAAAACATCATATATACCCAGGAAAAATCTTTATTGAGTTAGATTAAAAATGCCACCAACCTGTGGCTGCACCAAGAAAAATTCAAAAACAAAAAACACACAAAAAAAAACACCGTGAAAAAAAGCTAGGGAGGGGGAAAAAACAAATCCCTAGACCAAACCTAGGTCAGACCTGCCTACCAGCGGGGGTTGGCACCCTATGGGAAACGTTATGGCGCCCCCGCTCCGCGTCGGCTGACCCTCGGGTCCCTGATAAACCCTAATGATCCCCAAGGGGTCCCTCTACCTACACAATGGTAAACTAAAGGTTCCCCTGGAAGCTATACAAATATCAACTGATTCTAGGGAAGCCTCAACACCCCACACCTGTGAATTAAAAACAATATGAGAACATGCAGAGGGCTGTTTTACAATTGCATATTGCCAATATTAAATACTATCACTGATCTTTGTGGCAAAGCTTAATTTGAGCAGATGATGCTGCCTAGACTACCAACAATCTTGTGGGGGGCATGCATCAGCAAAATTCCACCCCAACATCAGCAAAGCACATAGACAATCTATGTCTCATAGCCCAGAATCCAATGTTATTGACAGATACAGGCATAGATATATAGCGATACTCATCGTCAGGTACTCTGCCGTCAGCCCACTGTTCCTTTATAGCCTCAACGCGTTTCGCCTCGCTGGCTCATCAGGAGGCCCGATTTTATGTCATGTGTCTCGATGGTGCAAGATATCTGACATGACATAATATCTATGCCTGTATCTGTCAATAACATTGGATTCTGGGCTATGAGACATAGATTGTCTATGTGCTTTGCTGATGTTGGGGTGGAATTTTGCTGATGCATGCCCCCCACAAGATTGTTGGTAGTCTAGGCAGCATCATCTGCTCAAATTAAGCTTTGCCACAAAGATCAGTGATAGTATTTAATATTGGCAATATGCAATTGTAAAACAGCCCTCTGCATGTTCTCATATTGTTTTTAATTCACAGGTGTGGGGTGTTGAGGCTTCCCTAGAATCAGTTGATATTTGTATAGCTTCCAGGGGAACCTTTAGTTTACCATTTTGTGGGTAGAGGGACCCCTTGGGGATCATTAGGGTTTATCAGGGACCCGAGGGTCAGCCGACGCGGAGCGGGGGCGCCATAACGTTTCCCATAGGGTGCCAACCCCCGCTGGTAGGCAGGTCTGACCTAGGTTTGGTCTAGGGATTTGTTTTTTCCCCCTCCCTAGCTTTTTTTCACGGTGTTTTTTTGTGTGTTTTTTGTTTTTGAATTTTTCTTGGTGCAGCCACAGGTTGGTGGCATTTTTAATCTAACTCAATAAAGATTTTTCCTGGGTATATATGATGTTTTTTTGATTATACAGTATGGAGCACTGTCTGGCCATTATACAGTATGGAGCAATGTGTGGCCATTATACACTATGGAGCATCATGTGTGGCCATTATACAGTATGAAGAACTGTGTGTGGCCATTATACAGTATGCAGCATCATGTGTGGCCGTTATACAGTATGGAGAATCATGTGTGGCCATTATACAGTATGAAGCACTGTGTGGCCATATTTTTGTTTGCTTATAATTATTGTATATAAAACAGTGTGATCAGCAGTGCTAAATGGCTGCAGTTGGGACGTGGATATGGGTGTGACTAGTTGTGAAATGGGTCTGGTCAGAGGCGTGGACTAAAATTTGCCGCGGCGCACTACGCGCGCCGCAAACTTTATACCTCCTTCCCTTCTTCAAAAGTTGGGAGGTATGGTACCACATTTGCCAGATCACGGCAAGTGCCGCAAATCCCATAGGGAATGAATGAGGCCGAAGGCAGTGTTGCTGTAAGTGATCTGTTACGCGGCAGATGCAGAAAAACTGCCCAATATGCTGGAAAATGCGACTTTCACATCAGCGATTCTTGCCAAAGTCACTGCCAATAGTGTCATACTCACCAAAAGGGGAGGCAGCGCTAAAAGTGCCTAGGGCAGCAGAAACTCTAAATACGGCCCTGGGGGGCTACATTATATTCTGTGAGGGGGCTACCCCAACCCTTGCTACATTATTAAGACGTGAACTACCTTATATTATACCCTGATATTAGGGCTTTTTACCGCACAATTGGTGGTCTTGTATCTATTTCTATGTAGCTACATAGTGGGCCCCAAGAATGATTTTCTCTGGTGGGCCCAAGGTGCTCCAGTCCGACGCTGGCCATATGCATCAACACAGTAGTAGTTGCAGTTTAACATCACTAATCTGTCAGCAGCCTGCAACAAACAAAGCTCAGCTCTGCATTACCTTCTTAAAAAACATTTTTGTGGGAAAAACAGGATTTTTTTGTTATTTTCACGGCTCAATGTTATAAACTTCTTAGAAGCATCTTGGTGCTCAACACACACCTAGATACAGTGCCTTGCGAAAGTATTCGGCTCCCTGGAAATTTTCAACCTTTTCCCACATATCATGCTTCAAACATAAAGATTCCAAATGTAAATTTTTGGTGAAGAATCAACAACTAGTGGAACCCAATTTTGAAGTTGAACTACATTTATTGGTTATTTTACATTTTTGGGGAAATTCAAAAACTGAAAAGTGGGGCGTGCAATATTATTTGGCCCCTTTACTTTCAGTGCAGCAAACTTACCGTACTCCAGAAGTTCATTGTGGATCTCTGAATGATCCAATGTTGTCCTAAATGCCTAATGATGATAAATATAATCCACACACGTGTAATCAAGTCTCCGTATAAATGCACCTGCTCTGTGATAGTCTCAGGGTTCTGTTTGAAGCACAGAGAGCATCATGAAGACCAAGGAACACAGCAGGCAGGTCCGTGATACTGTTGTGGAGAAGTTTAAAGCCGGATTTGGATACAAAATGATTTCCAAAACGTTAAACATCCCAAGGAGCACTGTGCAAGTGATCATATTGAAATAGAAGGAGTATCATGCCACTGCAAATCTACCAAGACCCGGCCGTCCCTTTAAACTTTCATCTCAAACAAGGAGAAGACTGATCAGAGATGCAGTCAAGAGGCCATTGATCACTCTGGATGAACTGCAGAGATCTATAGCTGAGGTGGGACAGTCTGTCCATAGGACAACAATCAGTCGTACATTGCACAAATTTGGCATTTATGGAAGAGTTGCAAGAAGAAAGCCATTTCTCAAAGATATCCATAAAAAGTGTAATTTAAAGTTTGCAACAAGCCACCTGGGAGACACACCAAACATGTGGAAGAAGATGTGGAACAATGCCAAACGATATGTTTGGCGTAAAGGCAACACAGCTCATCACCCTGAACACACCATCCTCACTGTCAAAAATGGTGGTGGCAGCATCATGGTTTGGGCCTGCTTTTCTTCAAAATAAATATACCAAAACTAATATCTATAATAACTTTATTTCAAAACCCAAAAAACAGGATTAAAAACTAGCACAACACCCCAAATCCCTATTATTTGGGAATGGGTAAATAAAACCTGGCCTATAGATCATAGGGCAATGGATGGGAGTAGGATAAAGAAAACCCTATAAATCCCTAGATGCTCCCTGCCTGTCAGCGGAGGTTGGCACCCTCTTGGACGCAATATGGCGCCCCCGCTCCTCGACGGCTAGCCCTATAAACCCTTAAAGTCCCTCAAATAATGTGGGTATACTATAGCCGATAATACCTCTCAATTCCTTCTCAACCAAGACCCACACAAGAGACTAAACACACTACAAAAACATACCAGGTGGTAATTCACCAATAGACAACTTTAAGAAGCCCGATCTGACCATACCAGGCCCTATAGGTGTATAGATGTCTAACTAGCCTCTATAATGGCTATTACACCCTCCAAAAACCCTAACCGGTAATGCCTGCCTGACAGCGGAGGTTGGCACCCTCTTGAACGCAAAATGGCGCCCCCGCTCCTCGGCGGCTGTCCCTACTGACCCTAACAAACTCCCTATAAAAAAGGAACGGGATTCCTAACAATAATAGTGTCTATGGGGCTAGACCAGTGCGCCCTACCAGACTACCCCTATTGCTAGGTCAGATCAAAAACCAAAAGCCAAGGAGACACAAGCACACAAGCACACAAAAGTCTAAATAAACAAACTTATTTGTGGCCTACTAAATTATTATCAGATATTAACACAACCAGGGTAGGTATAACCACTTCCACCCCCCCAGAAGGAATTATTCAAAACACTTATAGCCACAACCTTAGCTTAAATATAAGGGTCTCATATTACCAATAGTAAGATGTAACTGGTATACATATATTCAAATAGAAGCCCCGATTATACATATACAGCTGGTGAAATACCAAAGAAACAAAATAAAAAAAGCCTGAAACACTTATCTGTGTTCAGGTCTCGCCTCTACGCGTTTCCCCCCCATGATATGGTTCCTCAGGAGGCATATGGGTAGATCGAAGTCCGTGTGCCGAAGTCACATCAGAGATAAATGCTGTGCCTAATTGCAGGCATGGGGATCCCACTGCCCAGAACTGCCTTAAATAACCACCGCCCTTAAGATGTATCACAAGGGGAGGGAGCTAAATCGTGCTTACATGTAATTACTGTACCAATATCACGAGACTTGGATAGACACCTGCGCTGCCATCCATGTGGCTGTATCCTAAGACCGCCATTATTCTCGTGCTTGCATCGGCGTCCTGTCTCTGCGCAAGCGCCGTTTACAGACCCTAGAGGTCCGTTTCTCCCTGATCGGCACTGCGCATGCGCTGCCGGCCGCCATTTTCTTGAAGACAATCATATACTGTGCAGAAGCCGTATCTTTAACCTCAAACTTCCAGACCAGTACTGCGCATGCGTTACCGGCCATAAATCCCTGTGAGGCAGCGCAGTCGTACGCCATTAATATGCCAGCCAGTCATTGTACACCAGCGCTCCATCAATGGGTAAGTTTCTTACCCTGATATGATTAGGAAGAGCCGTGTAAGCCTAGCAGACGGTTTGCAGTATATGTGATTATATTACAGGAATTTTATCATAATTCCAGTGCCATCTAACGATAGGTATTATCTAATGGGAGTTTAGTAAAGGTTTGGGGATCCGCTAACTGACCTTGGGCGCTGCTATTTCTTATTTGAACGTCTATCTGTGCGTTTATTTGTGAGCACTATATCCTACACCTGCTGTGAGTTTGCTGAATGGATATAGGCTAGGTGTCAATACTTTATGTTATGCGATAATTTCTAGCAGGGTATGAAGGTATGTTAATTAATAGTAGGTTTACACCGTAACAGTCGTGTCAAGAGGACTAGTGGGCACAACGGTCCCGTGTGGGAGCTAAGGCTTTATTGATAGCGCACGTTTTGATATGCAGAGCGGCCCATTGATGGAGCGCTGGTGTACAATGACTGGCTGGCATATTAATGGCGTACGACTGCGCTGCCTCACAGGGATTTATGGCCGGTAACGCATGCGCAGTACTGGTCTGGAAGTTTGAGGTTAAAGATACGGCTTCTGCGCAGTATATGATTGTCTTCAAGAAAATGGCGGCCGGCAGCGCATGCACAGTGCCGATCAGGGAGAAACGGACCTCTAGGGTCTGTAAACGGCGCTTGCGCAGAGACAGGACGCCGATGCAAGCACGAGAATAATGGCGGTCTTAGGATACAGCCGCATGGATGGCAGCGCAGGTGTCTATCCAAGTCTCGGGATATTGGTACAGTAATTACATGTAAGCACGATTTAGCTCCCTCCCCTTGTGATACATCTTAAGGGCGGTGGTTATTTAAGGCAGTTCTGGGCAGTGGGATCCCCATGCCTGCAATTAGGCACAGCATTTATCTCTGATGTGACTTCGGCACACGGACTTCGATCTACCCATATGCCTCCTGAGGAACCATATCATGGGGGGGAAACGCGTAGAGGCGAGACCTGAACACAGATAAGTGTTTCAGGCTTTTTTTACTTTGTTTCTTTGGTATTTCACCAGCTGTATATGTATAATCGGGGCTTCTATTTGAATATATGTATACCAGTTACATCTTACTATTGGTAATATGAGACCCTTATATTTAAGCTAAGGTTGTGGCTATAAGTGTTTTGAATAATTCCTTCTGGGGGGGTGGAAGTGGTTATACCTACCCTGGTTGTGTTAATATCTGATAATAATTTAGTAGGCCACAAATAAGTTTGTTTATTTAGACTTTTGTGTGCTTGTGTGCTTGTGTCTCCTTGGCTTTTGGTTTTTGATCTGACCTAGCAATAGGGGTAGTCTGGTAGGGCGCACTGGTCTAGCCCCATAGACACTATTATTGTTAGGAATCCCGTTCCTTTTTTATAGGGAGTTTGTTAGGGTCAGTAGGGACAGCCGCCGAGGAGCGGGGGCGCCATTTTGCGTTCAAGAGGGTGCCAACCTCCGCTGTCAGGCAGGCATTACCGGTTAGGGTTTTTGGAGGGTGTAATAGCCATTATAGAGGCTAGTTAGACATCTATACACCTATAGGGCCTGGTATGGTCAGATCGGGCTTCTTAAAGTTGTCTATTGGTGAATTACCACCTGGTATGTTTTTGTAGTGTGTTTAGTCTCTTGTGTGGGTCTTGGTTGAGAAGGAATTGAGAGGTATTATCGGCTATAGTATACCCACATTATTTGAGGGACTTTAAGGGTTTATAGGGCTAGCCGTCGAGGAGCGGGGGCGCCATATTGCGTCCAAGAGGGTGCCAACCTCCGCTGACAGGCAGGGAGCATCTAGGGATTTATAGGGTTTTCTTTATCCTACTCCCATCCATTGCCCTATGATCTATAGGCCAGGTTTTATTTACCCATTCCCAAATAATAGGGATTTGGGGTGTTGTGCTAGTTTTTAATCCTGTTTTTTGGGTTTTGAAATAAAGTTATTATAGATATTAGTTTTGGTATATTTATTTTGATTGACACTAATTTGAGTATCTAGTACTATACTTCTGCTTTTCTTCAGCAGGGACAGGGAAGATGGTTAAAATTGATGGGAAGATGGATGGAGCCAAATACAGGACCATTCTTGAAGAAAACCTGTTGGAGTCTGCAAAAGACCTGAGACTGGGACGGAGATTTGTCTTCCAACAAGAAAATGATCCCAAACATAAAGCAAAATCTACAATGGAATGGTTCACAAATAAACGTATCCAGGTGTTAGAATGGCCAAGTCAAAGTCCAGACCTCAATCTAATCGAGAATCTGTGGAAAGAGCTAAAAACTGCTGTTCACAAACGATCTCCATGAAACCTCACCGAACTCGAGCTTTTTGCCAAGGAAGAATGGGCAAGAATTTCAGTCTCTCGATGTACAAAACTGATAGAGACATACCCCAAGCGACTTGCAGCTGTAATCGCAGCAAAAGGTGGGGCAACAAAGTACTAAGTTAAAGTGAGCCGAATAATATTGCACGCCCCACTTTTCAGTTTTTGAATTTCCACAAAAATTTTAAGTAACCAATAAATCTCATTCAACTTCACAATTGTGTTCCACTTGTTGTTGATTCTTCACCAAAAATGTACATTTGGTATCTTTATGTTTGAAGCATGATATGTGGGAAAAGGTTGAAAGGTTCCAGGGAACCGAATAGTTTTGCAAGGCACTGTAAGTTCCCTGAGTGGTCTACTTTCCAAAATGATGTCACTTGCGGGAGGTTTCCACTGTTTAGGCACTGTTTAGGCACACCAGAGGCGTTTTCAAAATGTGACATGGGGTCTGCTAATTATTCCAGCAAACTTTGCATTCAAAAAGTCAAATGGCGCTCCTTCCGTGTGCCCAAGTATTAGTTTTATACCATATATTGCAGGGGTGTCAAACTGCATTCCTCGAGGGCTGCAAACAGGTCATGTTTTCAGGATTTCCTTGTACTGCACAGGTGATAATTTAATCACCTACACACATAATGATTGCAGCACCTTGTGCAATGCTAAGGAAATCTTGAAAACACGCATGGTTTGCGGCCCTCGAGGAATGCAGTTTGACACCCCTGATATATTGGGTATTAGTATACTCAGGAGAATTTGCACAACAACTATGTGGTCCATTTTCTTCTGTTACCATTGTGAAAATGAAAAAATTGGGGCTAAAGCAACATTTTTTGTGAGAAAAATGGTATTTTTTCATTTTCACAGCTCACCATAACACCTGCGGTTTCAAGGTCCTCACCACACCTCTAAATAAATTCCTTGAAGGGTTTTGTTTGTAAGAGTCACTTATGGGGGTTGCCACTGTTTAGGCGCTCAGGAACACTCCAAACACAACATGGCGTCTGCTACCTATTCCAGCCAATTGTGCGTTCCAAAAGTCAAATGGTGCTCCTTCTTTTCCGAGGCCTACTGTGAGCCCAAACAGTAATTATTCGGTATTGTGTACTCAGGAGAAATTGTACAACAAATGGTGTGATCCATTTTCTTCTGTTACCCTTGTAACAGGAGAAGATGGATCAAACAATTTGTTGTGCAATTTTTTCCTTTCACATTGCTTTAATTCCTGTGAAGAATCTAAAGAGTTAATAAACTTCTTGAATGTGGTTTTTACCACTTTGAGGGGTGCAGTTTTTAATGTAGCTTTGGGTATTTTCTGTCACTTAGGTCCATCAAAGTCACTTCAAATGTGATGTGGTCTTCAAAAATGTTTGTAAATTTTGTTGGAAAAATGATTAATTGCTTATAAGCTTTTAAGCTTTCTAACATCTTAGCAAAAAAAAAGTTTAAAAAATGATGCTGATGTAAAGTAGACATGTGGTAAATGTTATTTATTAACTGTTTGTGTGTTACATCGATCTGATTTAATGGCATAAAAATTCAAAGTTTGAATATCGTGAAATTTTAATTTTTTTTGTCAAATTTTCAATATTTTCATAATTAAATGTGAATCATAGTACCACTAACATGACGTACAATGTGTCACAAAAAACAATCTCAGAATTACTGGGATGTGTTGAAGCGTTCCAGAGTTAATACCTTAGAAAGTGACGCATTTTATGCAATTTTCAGTGAGTTAATTTTCATATTAGTTTAATGAGAACCCTTGGAATTATTATCTCATGTATTTCAAACTGTATATCTTTTGCAGGGTGGAGCAGTGTCCTTTGGTGGTCATTGGGGTGCCTATGCGTGTGGGGAGCACTTACATAGTGCTTGGCAGTCGACTGATCTAATAGTATGGGTGTCACTATTAGGCTGTGTTCACACGTTGCGGTTTTTTCGCGGTTTTTCCCGATAAAAACGCTATAAAACCGCAAAAAAAAACGCATACAATAAGCATCCCATCATTTAGAATGAATTCCGCATGTTTTGTGCACATGATGCGTTTTTTTTCGGCAAAAACGCGGCAAAACCGCGGCAAAAACGTGTCAAAACCACGGCAAAATTGCGGCAAAAACGCATGCGGTTTTCTTGCGGATTTCATGCAGAAACTGTCCGGAATTCTCAGGAATTTTCTGCATGAATTCCTGAACGTGTGCACATAGCCTTAGGGTATGTGCACACGTCAGGATTTTTTCCTGGCAAAATCCTGAGAATTCTGCCAGAAATCCGCGTGCTTTTTTCGCGCGGATTTCTCGCAGAATTTGTGCGTTTTTTGCGCGGATTTTTTGCGGATTTTTTGCGTTTTTTATTTTTATTTTCCGGAATGTCCTTTTTGATAGGAAATCCGCAAAAAATCTGGAAAAAGATAGAGCATGTCCGGATTTTTTGCGGTATGCGTTTTTTTTGCGGAAAAAAAGCTAACATCTGCACAAAAAATGCGGAATGCATTCTAAAAGATAGGATGCATAATGTTAGCGTTTTTTTGTACCAGATTTATAGCGTTTTTATGGCGAAATTCCGCAAAAAAAACGCTAAAAATCCTGACGTGTGCACATACCCTTAGTCAGAAACTGTGCATTGCACGTATGTGTGTCACTGGTGCCCTCCTATACACCAAGACCTCAGTTTGGCGCAACCCCCCCCCCGAAGCACATATGTGATTTACACACTTAGTCATATGCCGACGGCCTGCTCTTCCTAATATTCAGTGAAAAAACAGAGAAGCAGGAAGAGAAGCTCATTGTCACTTGACCATTACTATGAAAATCACATGAGTGAAGTGTCCATGTAATGACTGCTGGAACCAGTGTAGGAAGATGGATCAGAATAGTGGTCTCTCTTGCGTGTTCGGGACAGAACTGTCTGGACTGTCACCAGTGTTGCCGGTACTTTCTGAGTGGAGTAGACCTATGCACCTTACTGCTGGGGGCGGGTGTGATGTAAAAGGGACTACTTGTGTGGGAATGGGGCTTTTGGTGGGTACCCAGCGTGTGCTACAGGAGAAGGTTGACTCCCTCTCCGCAGACCGACGCCAACTGATAGGCCCGTTTTGCAGCGTTCCATCCCCAACGCAAACAGACTGTGCATCTCCAGAGACTAACTCCCCGTTAATTCCCGACCCTAACAGCACTAACCGGTCGGTGAATTGGACATCTGCTGACTGTCTTTGCAATGCTGATCCGGCGTCACACGCGGTTCACAGCGTTGAGACTGCGGCCTCCTCTCCGGGACTTTGTACTTCTTTGTCTGTGCAGCAGACCTTTCCCCATTCTGCACCTCGTTCCAGGATCACAAGACCATGCGTAAGAAGACCAGGATACCTCGCCGCTGTACAGAGACAGTACTTCACTTTTCTCCAGGACCAGTGCAGACAAGTCATGCACCATCTACGGCACCATCGTGGGATTTTCCAGCCATCATCATCCAGGAACCAGAAACGGGTAAGTTAACCCATTATTTCACCCATTGCAGTTACTTTATTGCTATATACTCATTGTGGGCCTGTATGTTTACACCCCTTTTCTCCCTGCGTGGAGTGTTTACTGTTGAGACATTTATATATATAAAACCCGTTAACTCTTGCTCTGCCTCCTGCTCGTCACTGCATCCCACGTTCCTGCTAGTACCTTACACCAGCAAACAGAGCTGAATCCTGACAGTGATTATATTACACACTGTTAGGATTAGTTACAGTGCTTCATTTTGTAATTAAAGGTTGCGTCCAGGTTAGAGATGAAAGTCTTCAATCAATATAAAGGGCGACAGGTTTCTGAATTCTCATAGCACATGCATTGCACACTTTTAGGACTATCCCTTGCACAAGTATGTGATTTGTATACTTCTGTCCACATTCCGACTAGACTTGTCTGGCCTCGCTCAATTCACTTTCATTGAGTGAGGCCACGCATGTCTAGTCGGCATGTGACTGCATGTATGCAAAGTATACAGTCTGGCACCCCCCCCTCCTACACATCTACGGGTGAGCTCCATTCATTTATGTGATGAATTTTGTTACTAGGTACAGGTGGACTTTCCTGCTTCCAATGTGATA
Source organism: Ranitomeya imitator (assembly GCF_032444005.1). Taxonomy (NCBI): domain Eukaryota; kingdom Metazoa; phylum Chordata; class Amphibia; order Anura; family Dendrobatidae; genus Ranitomeya; species Ranitomeya imitator. The sequence continues at coordinate 184,388,179 of NC_091284.1, forward strand.
TACTTATGACTATTTATTAGCTGGTATTGTCCCCTATGTATTGACTGGAAGTTTATGTTCATTTCCCTATGTACTATTTGATATGTGTGTGGGATTCACCTAAGGTGTGTTTGGGCCTAAGGGGAGGGGAGGGGGGTTCATTCAATCTGCATTGGATTGGCACTTTTTTGTCATTATAGATTGTACTGTGGATTTTTACTCTTACGTTTTTGACTAATAAAATTGGCTACTGTTTTTATGGGATAACATTGCGTACTCCTTGTCCTCCTTTTTCTCTTCATGTATGCAAATTATTGGCATGAGAGAATCCTGACAGCATGCAGTGCACTCTGTGAGAATTCAGAAGTCTGTAGTCACATAGAATGACTGCAGACTCATCACATACTTGGACAACCCCTTTAATGCTCCTAACATAAATAAAAATGTGAGAATTGGTCAGTATCACAAAAAACATTGTACCTTATAGATGATGTTGTCTTTGGAGTCATTCTAATTCTTTTTTTCATCTTGTCGAGACCCCATGATTAGTTTTCTTCTCCAGTCTTCTGCAGCACATCCCAACACAATGCCCTTAAAGATAGCACTGTCATTATAATTCTCCTGAATAAAAATATCTGCCCTAGGCTGAGCCCTTAAATGAGTAATTGCCCTTCACTATATTCCCTGCACAAAATATGACCCCCACACTGTCCCTCTTATGGTACATGCCCTCCACGCTGCCCCCTCCTTGAAGGGAAGATGGCAGGAACCGCAGGTGCAGACAGGACAGTCAGACGGATAGATGAGCACTAGCATGCAGCTGGCTTGGCTGCCGTTGAGGTGAGCATTGGCGAGTGCAGCTGGCTCTGCTGCCATTGAGGTGAGCACTGGCAGGTGCAGCTGGCTCTGCTGCCATTGAGGTGAGTACTGGCAGGTGCAGCTGGCCCTACTGCCTTTGAGGTGCACACTGATGGGTTTAGCTGGCTCTGCTGTTGTTGAGGTAAGCACTAGTGAGTGCAGCTGGCTCTGCTGCCGTTGAGGAGAGCACTGGCGGGTGCAGCTGGCTCTGCTGCCATTGAGAAGAGCACTGGCGGTTGCAGCTGGCTGAGATGCTAGTACAGGGACCAGAGAACTGATAAGCGTGTTAGAATCAAACTCACAGCATTGCACAGGCACCTCCATGTTGGAGGAGGCGGTTTAAATAGAAAGAGACATCCAGCTATTGGCTGGGGACACTTTAGAGGAACACGAGTGGCCCCTTTAAGAAATAGGAAGAGTGTGTGCGTGTGCTCTAAGCACAGTGCCTGGAGACTTGCAAGGAGTGCGTGCACCCCGAGCAGCAGCAGACCTGGAAGGGGCAGGATGGGAGCCTTGGCGGTGAGTATGCTGATGTCTCTGCAGGGAGAGGGGGACTGCAGGCAGAGATGCGGGGGTGCTACACTTTCCATACTGGGCCCCCTCTTCACACTGAGTCCCCTCCGATAGAGCCCAGTCTCTATACTGTGCCCCATCAACACATCCCCCCTCCTTGGTATACTGTCCCCTCCTGTCTGTGCCCTTACACTTTTCCCCCACACTACTAATCCTCTATTCTGTGTCAACTTACACTTTTCTCAACCTCATACTGTCTCCTTGTGCTATTTCCCTTAATAATCTCCTCACACGTTTCCCCCTCCCTCCTCATACCTTTAACCTCTCAATCTCCATACTGCCTCCTCACACATCCCGCTGACTCCCCATACTGTGTCCGCACCTATCCCATCACCCTCACTCTCCATACTGTGTCTGCACCTATTTGATCACCCTTACTGTGTCCGAATACTTTGTCCCCTCACTCCTCATATTGTGTCCCCACACATACCCCCACTCCTCATACCATGACCGCACCCATACCCCCCATACATGCCCGTCATCTTACCCCTTCCTCCCCTGATTGTGTCTTCAAATTTCTCCTACTACACATATTGTATCTGCACTTGTCCCTTCTTTGTTCCCCAAACGTATGTCCTCATCTCCCAGGCCTGTTACACTAAATACCCCCATCACAGTAAATCTCCCCCACACAAAGTAAATACCACCCAGGCACTAAATACATCCCCCCACACACAGTATATACCCCCCAATTAGTAAATACCTCCCCCCCCCACACACACAGTAAATAATCCACACACAAAGTAAATACCTCCCCCGTAGGCAGAAAATACCTTTGCCATGGAAATAAATACCTCCCTCCATGGCAGCAAATACCCCCACAGAGTAAATACCTCTCCCACACAGTAAATACCTCTACCCACTGCAGTAGATACCCTCATACAAACAGTAAATACCTCCCACATAGTAAGTAAATACACCCACACACACATAGTAATACACACACACACACAGTAATACTCACATACACAGTAAATACCTCCCACACAGTAAATACACCCACACACAGTAATACCCCACCACACACAAACACACAGTAATACACACCACATAGTAAATACCTCCCACACAGTAACTACATTCACACACACAGTATTACCACCCACACACACAGTAATACCCCCCCCACACACACAAACAGTAATCACACTCCCCCAGGCAGTAAATACCCTCCAAATCTTCAGTGTCTTCAGCTCCATGTGGTTCACTTACCACCAATGCTCTCCAAATGCTCTCTGCAGCGGTAAGTGATGTCAGCTGCATGATCACATGACCTAAATACGCTGCTGATGCTGCTCTGACTTGGTGGTCAGAGGTTCAATTGTCTGTAATAACCGGCACTGGGACACGGCATGCTACAGCTTCTCTGTGGTAGCTGTCACGTTGACAGCCGGCTCAATGAACTTCTGACTTCTGATTCCCAGTCCACGGGGCGGCAGAATGCAGCTGCCAGAGAGACGCTTTGGACTGCAGCACTACGCGGCCTGACTTCGCCTTCCCTGCCGGCTGAGTGCGTGGCATATATCCCGGCTGACCCACCCTCCCAGATACGACTCTGGGAACGGTGTTGGTAAATGTGGCTACCTTTTTTGTCAGTTTGAAGTTATTTCAGTGGCTATTGTGGTTTTTTCATCCATATGTGTGGTAGATGAAAGGTGTGTGCTAGATTTTATTATTACTAATTGTTACTATTATTATTATTATTTGATTTACACATTATTTGAATTACACATTAGTGTAAAAGCACCATTAAATTATACATTTACTTTGGGAACTAGTATGATGACTTGAGAAATATGGAGTCTATATGAAGCCAGTTTTTATTCTGCACAAGTTGTATTATTTTGTCCCATACAGATCTCTGTCTCTCCTAACAATTGTAAAAGAATATAATGAACAAATGACTTGGATACCGTTCTGTCAGTCACATGATGGCATTGCCAGACCATTTTAATCAAGATATGTTTATTCAACGTTAAACTGTAGACTTGTATTTTATGAGCTTCTTTGAAGATAGAGACAGTAAAAGTCTGTGTAAAGTGTGCAAAGAGTCATTTTAGGTGAGAACTAACATCAGTAGGATTTGATCAGGACAAAAGATTATAAAAGGACAGGTAACTAGATCACATACTTTTCTTCTATTTAGAGCAGAACTTTTGCCAAGGCTGAAATTACATATAGGTGTAAGAAGGAGAACCAGGCCATGGGTACCTGTCCTATGCCAGGTCCGGAACTGTTGGGGCTGTCTCCTCTGTTGTCCGGGAGAAAGAGTAAGAGACCGGACAGACCTTTGCACTCGGAAATAGGGGGTGTGGCTAAGAGGCAAGAGCCACAGCGTGCGTGGAAGCCATCAGTCTTGGCGGGAACAGGCAGCGCATCACAGCGAGAGAAGTGCTTCAGCCCTTGAGCACCGAGGCTGCGCCGATCCGCGTTCGTGTACTCTGCCGTGATCAGTGGGCATTGCAGAGAGAGAAGTGCAGCGCACCCGGTAACTGGCAGTGAGCGAGGTGCCGTGCACTTCGTGAGCTTGAGTATAATACCTTTGCCGCAAAGAGAGAATCAGCTATTGAACAGACGTTTGTGACCCACTTTACCATCAGTCGCCTTCCCGCCTACAGAGGGCCTTGATAGTACTGCAGCCTTGTTTGCTCTGGCCGCCTATGTTCATGGACTAGGGGCTCAGCGGAAGGTACCAGAGACCGACCGCTGCCACAAGAAGACGGACTGCCATTACCAGCTGAATCTCCTTGGACCAACACCGTATCAGCCGGTGATGGCGCTACCAACCCCAAGTGGAACCTGCATTCTGAAGAACTTTGCACGATAAGTGCATATTACCCTGCATATTTTCGGCAATTGGACTGCTATTCCTCAGTTTAACCCTCCATCTTGCTGCGAAGAGTTCACCCCCTGTTAAAATTAAAAACTGTTAAATCTGTTAACCCTTGCTCTGCCTTCTGTCTGTCACTGCTCCTGCAACCTGCTTACACTTGGCGTAGTTGGCAGGATGCAGTCCACAGGCTCAGAAGAGACAGACCAGGCGGCCCTGGGTATCCCAAGGGCCAATATACAGCTGGGAGCCATGCTGATCAACCTCCCAAAGTTCACAGGGAGCAACACTTTACTATGGGACTGGACTGAGCGGGTCAAGGGTATGTTGAGGATGCATCCCATGACCCCCGTGATGCAAGCGGAGATTGCCATGATGGATCAGGAAGGAGAAGCGAGGTGCTCCGTCATGTTTAGGCCCACCACATGAGCGAAACACCTTTACCAAGGTGCTACAAATTTTAGAGGAAATGAACGGGGACAATAAAGACATCGGGGAATTACGCATGAGCTTGTTTAGTCATGTCCAAAGGGAGGGGGAAATTGGTGACCCAATACATGAATGCACTGCAGGAGATCCACTCTGCGATTGTTAAGCGGGATGACCCAGGCATAGGGCCCCTTGACATAGTTCTGAAAGACCAACTAGTGGCAGGCTTTAGAGATGCGCTGCTTAAACATGCTTTGTGGGAGTGCTTGCGGGTTAATCCACATATGTCATTTTGGAGGTTGAGGCGGAGGCGCGTGCACGCAAGCAGGAGCAGGGAGTGACAGCCTCGGCAGGGAAGGTCCGGAGTGCAGAGGTATCTGCTCTGCTTGCAACTGAACCAAGCTGGGTGAGCGAAATTCAGAAGAAAATCTAGGAAATGCGAGAAGAATGGTCTGACTTACAGAAGAAACCTTCCCTAACCCTGGATCCCTCTAGAGGTCGAATTAATCCCGAGCCTCACCGCAAAGGAGACAACCTCGAACAGAAAGACTACCGACCTGTTTTCCCTGTGGAGACATTGGGCATTTTGTCTGTGGATGCAAATGTGGCACCCCAGGAGTTCGGGTACCACAGTGATGCTGCATTCCTCTCGGGGAGGGTAATGCCATGCCCGGAGACAAGTGGGATCCTTTTGGCAGGTAAATCTTACACACAACATATTCTAACTCCAGGCCAGAAGGGGGAGCTCAAAACCCTGTTTTAGGGGAATTTCCCTGATATCCATTCTGGTCTGGAGGAGGAGTTAGTTCAGTCTGGAGCAGACAGTGAAGGAAGAGGAGTGATTAGGAGCTCAGGGAGGCTGCATTGGGCCTCCTGTGAGCCACAGCGCAGAACTCGGGCACCGGGAGCCCGAGATTGTGGATAACTGCAAGGTCTACAGTAGAACCGGAGGGCATAGGACTGTATATTAATTGCCCATACCATACCTGAGGTACAGCAGCAGATAGAGCCTGGAGTCACCCTGTCAGAGATCCCAAGAGAACAGCTCAAGCTGGCTGTCGTGCAGGTACTGTCCCTGGACAAGAGAGAGAAAGGGGTACCTTGCCTGCGTACTACATGTAGCAAGGGACCAGAAAACCAGAGCATAGAGGAAGGCTCCCAACCTGACCTGCCAAGGAAGATTACCATTTGTTTTCAGGCTGCCTGGACTCCTTCTGCACCTGTTGCCGGTACCCTGGACTGAGGCCTGCTACTATCAGTAAACCAGGTAAAGACTGCAACTCTGTGTCATCCCTTATTTACCGGCAACCCACCATCCTTGCCATACACCCTTGGGAGCCATGGGGACCCCGCTTCACCTGTGGAAAGCATCAACATCTTACTGCAACAACATCACCACAGCGGACCTCTTTAAGCAGCGTTGGTCCCTCTGACCGAGATCCACAGGTGGTGTCACAAATAAACTTTATTACTAAATTCCCTTTAAAGACTTTTCCCCTTTTAAGTGAGTGCCCAGGGCCACGGTCCGGGTCGCAGCCACCGTGACATCCCCTTTACCGGACCAGGTACCAAGTATCCCCATTGCCCTGGTGGGCTACTCACGCATGCCAGGGGAGATCTCCCACCTGCTGTCCATTAACCCCTCTCTGACCTTGGACGTACTATCCCGTCGAGGTGACCTAAGCCTATCTGACCCTCGACGGGATAGTACGTCATAGCGATCGGCCGCGCTCATGGGGGGAACGCGGCCGATCGCGGCCGAGTTTCAGCTGCCTATCGCAGCTGATATCCGGCGCTATGTGCCAGGAGCGGTCACGGACCGCCCTCGGCACATTAACCCCCGACACACCACGATCAAACATGATCGCGGTGTGCCGGCGGTATAGGGAAGCATCGCGCAGGGAGGGGGCTCCCTGCGGGCTTCCCTGAGACCCCCGCAACAACGCCATGTGATCGTGTTGCTGCGTGGGTCTCTTACCTCCTCCTTCTCCTTGCAGGTCCGGATCCAAGATGGCCGCGGCATCCGGGTCCTGCAGGGAGGGAGGTGGCTTCACAGCGCCTGCTCAGAGCAGGCACTGTGAAGCCTGCAGCTGTGCATGTCAGATCGCTGATCTGACACACTGCACAGCAAGGTGTCAGATCAGCGATCTTACACTATAACATGATGCTCCCCCCGGGGCAATGTTATAGTGTAAAAAAAAAATTTCCAATGTGTAAAAAGAATTAAAAAAAAATTCCAAAAAAATCCCCCCCCCCCAAAAAAAATATTGTTCCTATAAATACATTTCTTTATCTAAATAAAAAAACACAAAAAAGTACACATATTTCTAGTATCGCCGCGTCTGTAACGACCCCACCTATAAAACTATATCACTAGTTAACCCCTTCAGTGAACACCGTAAAAAAAAAAAAAAAAAAAAAAACGAGGCAAAAAACAATGCTTTATTCTCATGCTGCCAAACAAAAAGTGGAATAACACGCGATCAAAAATACGCATATAAATAACCATGGTACCGCTGAAAATGTCATCTTGTCCCGCAAAAAACAAGCCACGACACAGCATCATCAGCAAAAAAATAAAAAAGTTATAGTCCTCAGAATAAAGCGATGCAAAAATAATTATTTTTTCTATAAAATAGTTTTTATCGTGTAAAAGCACCAAAACATAAAAAAATTGTATAAATGAGGTATCGCTGTAATCGTACTGACCCGAAGAATAAAACTGCTTTATCAATTTTACCAAACACGAAACAGTATAAACGCCTCCCCCAAAAGAAATTCATGAATAGCTGGTTTTTGGTCATTCTGCCTCACAAAAATCAGAATAAAAAGCGATTAAAAAATGTCACGTTCCCGAAAATATTACCAATAAAAACGTCAACTCGTCCCGCAAAAAACAAGACCTCACATGACTCTGTGGACTCAAATATGGAAAAATTATAGCTCTCAAAATGTGGTAATGCAAAAAATATTTTTTGCAATAAAAAGAGTCTTTCAGTGTATGACGGCTGCCAACCATAATAATCCGCTAAATAACCCGCTATAAAAGTAAATCAAACCCCCTTCATCACCCCCTTAGTTAGGGAAAAATAAAAAAATTAAAAAGATGTATTTATTTCCATTTTCCCATTAGGGCTAGGGTTAGGGCTAGGGTTAGGGTTAGGGCTAGGGCTAGGGTTAGGGCTAGGGTCAGGGCTAGGGCTAGGGTTAGGGTTAGGGCTAGGGTTAGGGTTAGGGCTAGGGCTAGGGCTAGGGTTAGGGCTAGGGTCAGGGCTAGGGTCAGGGCTAGGGCTAGGGTTAGGGCTAGGGTTAGGGTTAGGGCTAGGGTTAGGGCTAGGATTAGGGCTAGGGTTAAGGCTAAAGTTAGGGTTAGGGTTGGGGCTAAAGTTAGGGTTAGGGTTTGGATTACATTTACGGTTAAGAATAGGGTTGGGATTAGGGTTAGGGGTGTGTCTGGGTTAGAGGTGTGGTTAGGGTTACCGTTGGGATTAGGGTTAGGGGTGTGTTTGGATTAGATCAGATCGCCCCTATGTATCTGAATTACAGCATTCCTATGAGCGCCAACTGCAGGGCTGTGCTCACAGCAATCTGGCATCAACAACCATAGAGGTCTCCAGGAGACCTCTGGTTACTATGCCGACGCATCGCTGACCCCTGATCATGTGACGGGGTCAGCGGTGCACGCATTTCCGGATGGATGGCCGGAAGCGCTTATTAAATGCCGTTTAAAACAGCTGTCATGTCCCGGCTTTGATGCGGGGTTAAATATCTGTGATTGCTCTGTTGGATGTTAATTCTTCATGTGCCCCTTTTTAGTATTTAATCTCATAAATACAATAAAAATGTATTCTATTCATTTTCATCCCAACACACTTTTTGCTTTGTTATTCTCCATGTGCATGTGGGACATTTACCCAACCTAGAGCTATAATTCCTCTGTTCTAACATTATTTTCTTACCAACAGTCCCAATTTTCCATAGACAAGGAAATAAAAGGGTGGTCTTACAGTCCTTTTTGGGGTCTTACCCTGCAGTACCTTAAGCAATTTTTAAATAACTGATTTTTGTCTTAAAAGCATTGAGAAGTGTGGCAGACAGTCACTTGCAAGTCTGTGAGGGAACTCATTTGCCACATAGAAAGAAGACAGTATTATCAAAAATGCCAAATGGCCAGTGGAGGTCCAGGAAAGTCAATCAAATGTTGCAAAGTGCAGTTGATGTTGTGAGAAGATGAACCATAATGCTGTGCATTAGTTTGTAAGAGGAAACATTTAAAGCGATGCATAAGATATGATGTACTTGATGGGCAGATTCTAAAGATGCAATTACACTGGCCAATAAACTGTCAGATTGTCAGATCGAAACCTTCAAAAAGAACCTGAAGACCCACCTCTTCCGAGAAGCCTACAACCTGCAGTAACCACCGATCGACCAAACCGCTGCACGGCCAGCTCTACCCTACCTACTGTATCCTCACCCATCCCTTGTAGATTGTGAGCCCTCGCGGGCAGGGTCCTCTCTCCTCCTGTACCAGTTGTGACTTGTATTGTTCAAGATTATTGTACTTGTTTTATTCCTGTTATTAACCCAGCTCATGAACCTGTCTGACCCTAGCTGTGCAGTGCAGAAATTAGGTTCCCAGGCCTATCCCATGTCAGCAGGCTCTATATCTGGCAGTTCCTTCCACCACTCCTTGCCCGAACGTTGGTTCCTGTATCGTCTGCCGGTGTCTTCACATGGTTCAAATTCTCCCACCAAGTGGGGATTCCAGCTTACTCACTGCCCCGGCCACAGCAGCATTCCCATGTGCCTTTTCTCCCTCATTTGTGCGCACTGCACTCTGGTTTGGGGACACGCCTAGTACGCATGTGTGCGCGCTCCCTTGCTTCCGAAGGGGCAGCGCGCACACATAGTAAAATTACCCAAGCCGTCAGCTGGGAGGCATTTAGTTAAAGTATTCACCTGCAGGCTGAGTCCCAGCCAATAGCTGGGAGGCATCTTGTATGTATGGCACCCTCCCAACAGTGAGATACCTGAGCAACTCCTACAGTTTCTGTTAGGTGGATTAGTGTGTACAATGTATGTTCTAATTTCCCCCTTCCCTGTTCAAATTTCCTGAACTGTTTCCTGAGACCAGTGTGCATATCCTGTCCCTGTGTCTGTCCTGTCTGTTATTTGAAGACTGCATAGTCTGAACCTGTACCTGTGGCCACCCTGTCTGCTATCCGGATGGCACAGTCCAAACCTGTCCCAAGTGGCAGTCCTGTTCACACCTTCTGAACCTGTCCCAAGTTGCCGCCCTGTCTGCACAGTCTGAACCTGTCCCTAGAGGCCATACTGTCCTATTAAGGAATCCGAGTAAACGGCATAGACCCTGGGGATCAGATGATATTGGCGGACATTGCCCTGGAGTGGCATCTGGTGGTTACCTGTTACACAAGCCTGACCTCACCACTAGAGGCTCCAGTGAACGTCAAGGTGTAGAGACATGGGGTGTTGGTGGGCGTCCCGCTCCGCTAGCCAAAACTGCATGGACCTTGGATCGTCACATGAACACTCGCTCATGGGCAAAATGCTACTCAGACAACACAAGGTGAGGGTAAAACAGTGCGGCAATGCTTTATTGAATCACAAAACAGGCAGATAACACCTTCATGCGTGACAGTTTGCTCAGGCCATGGACTCCACTCATCCCAAGATTCCCCAGGTATATAGAAGTCTCCGGCAGCATAACTAGAAATACATTTTTTGCTCTGACCATGGCCGCTTTTTCCACTCCAGCTCAAGTTGCCGCAGCTGCTGGCGAAGCAACCCTGCTTGCAATTTATACCCCTGGAGCTAATATCTGCTTATCACCTCCTCCACAATTCAGCGGAGACCCTAAACAGTACCGTGGATTCTTGAACCAGTGCACCCTGTGTAAGGAGGAAGACCGGGCTGCGGGTGCCTGTGTTGTGCCAGATCCGGAACTGCCAAAGCTGCGCCCAGTGTTGCCAGGGGAAGAATGAGAGACCGGGCAGGTCTGATGACCCGGGAAGAGGGGGCATGGCTAAACCGGTCAGTAACCAGGAAGCGTGGGAAGGAGCTCTCAGTTTCCCACCTGCAGCAAAAGCAGATTCAAGTGTGCGGTGTGCTCCGCAGCGTGAGAGGCAGCGCAAAGTTGAGCCCTGTCAGAGCTTAAGAGAGCGCTCCAGTAAGACAGTGAGTGTGCAGAAAGCCACGCGCTTGGCTAGGCAGAGGGCTGTGCCTGTGTGGAACACCCACCAGGGCCTAGGGGTACTCGGCACTGGGACCGGTCTTTATTAAAGGGGAGGTCACAGTGGCGGTGACCCAGTCCGTGGCCCTGGGAGCCCAAGTAAAAGGGATGATCTTTAAAGGGGTTTGAAAAGTAAGTAAAGTTTGTGATGCCACCCATGGTACTCGGTCAGGGGTGACCGACGCTGCTTAAAGGGGTCCTCTGGGGGTGATGGTACTGCAGCCAAAATGGTATTGCTTCCCACAGGTGAAGCTGAGTCCTCAGGGCTCCCGGTGTGTTGTAGAAAGCCATAGTCCAGGGTACCAGCAACAGGTGGTGATGCAGTCCGGCCGGCCCAGAGGCAATGGTGGATCCCTCTCCCAGGCGAGGTTTGTAAGCCTTCCTACTTGCACTCTTATGCAACGTCCTGTAGCTCCCTTACAAAGTCCTCTCTCTCCTGTCCTGGGACAGTAACCCATATGGTGGGCAATGCAAACCTTTTTACAGGGTCTCTATCACGACCCAGGCATTCTGTGTACTGCTGCACTTTTGGGGCATGGGTGCGGACAGATGACTTGAAATCTTCTGTCCTTCTGGCTCTGCTGTGGGACTTGGAGTACGACACAGCCTCAGGCTCCCGGTGCCCGGTTCCTGGGCTTCAACTCAGAGGGTGCCCGATCACAGTTACCCTCCGAGCTCCTTGCTTCTCCTTTGCTTCTCCCCTCCAGTGATAACACGTGCTATCACTGCAACCCTTCAGGTTCTCTTCCGCTCCTGGAGCTGCAGCACCATATGTGGCTGCACGGTTCCACTCTCTGCTCTCACTCCTCTCTCTTTCAACTCCTCTCAACAACTGCCTAACTCCTCCTCCAGTCCAGAATATATATATATATATCTATGGAAGTTCCCCTGAATCCGGGTTCAGAGCTCCCCCTTCTGCCCTGGATTCAGAATACGTTACATGTAGGTGTATTACCTGTTAAAGGGAATCCTCCTTGCCTCCAGGCATGACATCACCCTCCCCAATAGGAGGGCAACATCATTGTAACCACCGGTTACCTTGGGTGTTACACTCCCCTCCATTAACTCCAGTACTCCCGGACTGGGAAAAGAAAAACAACAATAAGGTTAAAGATGCAAACATTTTTGGACATGCATGTGAACAGGTTTAACAGGTCAAAACTTTTGCTTCCCTTTATGGGAGGTTCTGTTTCTTTAATGTTGCATAACATGAAATTTACATAAGTGCAAACATTTTTAATAACAGGGTGTCCTTGTGCACCAATAACAACAATGATGCGGGGGACCCGTTATAAACCTCCAAACATTGGTCTTGGGTGGGCTACAAGGCGTGTCATCCAGACCTAGTCTTCAGTTACGCCAGATGGTTTTTCTTCATGTCTTAGGAGCAAACAGGGCAAACTGGGTTCCACACACGCTACCGGCACATGGTAAAACCAATAAGGGGCACCTTAAGAGTTGCCAACTATTCACAGGGGAAGTTCTCAGGTAAGCACTATTCATTACCCTACTGTCCTTTTTAAACTGTAAGAAACATCAGCAAACACAATCAAAACATTTTCAAAGCAGGTAACTCTGTCTCTTTATCTTCTTTTCCAGGGTAGATCCTGGTGTCCACTGCTTCCTGACTGGGGAAGTGCTTTTGCAAATTTAACTGGTGACTCAAATGAAAACTGTCCAGCAACTGGGGTTTGTGTAGCCTGGTTATGCACTCCACTCTCAGTGGCTACACGGGTATTGGCACATTCCTCTGTGCACCTTTTTACATGTAGAGCATAGTATCACCTTTCAACATGGTGCCGGGTAAAGGTTACTTTATCTCCTGGGAATAGGTCACGGTCAGGGTGTCCCTTAAGAGGTGCAACTCCACTTCTCTGCGGTTTACAAACAGTTCTTCAGTTTCTCCATGTTCATTTATGAACCCCGATCCTCTGTCCAGGTTAAAGGTGACCACTGTTCCTTTTCTTATTGGTCCTCTATCTGCAGGTCTAGTTTTGCGGGACCTGGCTTTAGCTAGCATATTTCTTTCCTCCATAGTCTCCCACTTAGCTCTATGCTCCTTATCCTCTGCAACTAACTTCAAAATCTGCCGTCAGCAGTATTCTTCTTTTTCTATTATTTCCACACGGTTGGCTACTGCTTGGGCCTCTTCTGGGAACCCCATAAGGACTGACTTAGGGTGCCTCCAGCGTATGGCTTCCGGCTGCCTGCATGCTTTCAGGTGCGAGGGTTCAGGCACCAACGGGTCAGTAAGTATACCCCCCTGGTCTGTCATGCGGTCCCAGGTTATAGTTGTTGCTGCCTGGCTGGGAGTTAGGTTCGGTGGGGGTTCTAGGGGTCCCACCATGGTTTCCCCAGCTATCGGGGCAGTTTGCATACGTATCTCTCCGGTGCCGGTATCCTTCTCCGCCTCCGCTGGGGTCAGGTGCGCTGGTCGCAGGGCCTGGTGTTGCGGTGCTATCATCTCTTCCAGCAATGTCTCTCTTTCCGGCTCTGCTGGGGCTAGGGATGCGGGCTCCAGGTCTTTCATCGGCGACTCCATTTTCTTCAGCAGTGCCTAACTTTCCGGCTCCGCTGGGGCTTTGTGCACAGGTGGTGAGGTCTGGTGCTGTGCGGTCGTCATCCTTTTCAGCAAGGACTCCTTCCATGCAGCCACCGCTGTCATCTGGGTCCGCAGGAGTTGTTGGGCCAGCTCCTCCGTTTCTGCACCAAGGATCCAAGGTTGTTATCTGGTTCGGGGTTTCTTGTGGCTGACCGGGGACATCCTCTCTAGTATTGGCAGATCCCGGTGGCTCTCCACTGCTGTCCGCCATCGCTCTCACTGGGTAGCGTGTAGCCATGCTGCAGTCACACTTTCCCACGTCTTCCTCCTTCTCTCTCTCACTTCATGGGCGGTCTCTGCTCCACTTTTCCGCTGGTTATCTCCAGGGGCGGATCCGTCCTCCTGATGGACATGTTTTGTTTGCATCAAAGTTTTTACAGTGGGCAGATCAAGCTTTTGCACCCATCCACGTGCTCCACCCATGGCAGCACATCTTCTCTGTTCTTTATCCGCCTCATGGTGTGACAATGGCGACCATTAAACAATCTAACACAGTGCTGTGCTTGTGTGGAACGCCCACCAGGGCCTAGGGTTACTCAGTACCGGGTCTGGTCGTTACTAAAGGGGAGGTCATGGTGGCGGCGACCTGGTTGTTGGCCCTGGGTGCCCAAGTAAAAGGGATGGTTTTTAAAGGGGTTTGTAAAGTAAGTAAAGTTTGTGATGCCACCCATGGTACTCGGTCAGGGGTGACCGACGATGCTTAAAGGGATCCTCTGGGGGTGATGGTACTGCAGCAAAGATGGTATCGCTTCCCACAGGTGAAGCTGGGTCCCCAGGTTTCCCGGTGTGTTTGGCTAGGATGGTGAGGTGCCAGAATAAACAGAGGACACAGGGTTACAGTCTCTTTACCTGGTTTACTGGTTATAGTGAGCCACAATCCAGGGTACCAGCAACAGGTGGTGATGCGGTCCAGCCGGCCCAGAGGCAATGGTGGATCCCTCTCCCAGGTGAGGTTTGTAAGCCTTCCTACTTGCGCTCTTATGCGAGATCCTTGCCGTCTGTGGCTCCTTTACAAAGTCCTCTCTCTCCTGTCCTGGGACAGTAACCTGTATGGTGGGCAATGCGAGCCATTTTACAGGGTCTCTATCATGACCCGGGCTCTCTGTGTACTGCTGCACCTTTGGGTGTGGGTGCGGACAGAGGACTTGCAATCCTCTGTCCTTCCTGTTCTGCTGTGGGACTTGGAGTATGACACAGCCTCAGGCTCCCGGTGCCCGGTTCCTGTGCTTCAACTCAGAGGGTGCCCGATCACAGTTACCCTCCGAGCTCCTTGCTTCTCCTTTGCTTCTTCCCTCCAACACATGCTCTCACTGCAACCCTTCAGGTTCTCGTCTGCTCCTGGATCTGCAGCACCAGTCGTGGCTGCACGGTTCCACTCTCTGCTCTCACTCCTCTCTCTTTCAACTCCTCTCAACAACTGCCTAACTCCTCCTCCAGACCAGAATATATATGTCTATGGAAGCTCCCCTGAATCCGGGTTCAGAGCTCCCCCTTCTGGCCTGGATTCAGAATGTGTTGCATGTAGATGCATTACCTGTTAAAGGGAATCCTCCTTGCCTCCAGGCATGACATCACCCTCCCCGATTGGAGGGCAACATCACTGTAACAACCAGTTACCTGGGGTGTTACATGTGCGAAGGAGTGGGTGCCAAGTGCAGGACCCCGAGATGCATTCCCCATTGCTGAAAGACGAGCAACAGCACCAGCAGTTGTGTTGGACAGAGAATCCTGCAGCATTCCCCATTTTGGCTGCACAGATTTATGGACTAGGGGCTCAACGGGTCAAACCGGTGACCGCGCATTCCCGCCAGAAACTGGACCGTGAGTTGCTGTAATTCATCTTAGGACACCACCCCACCCCCATCAGACTGTTTTCGGATTAGGACCAGAGAAGACCATGATAAGTACCATTTACATATCAGACTTTTGTGTTAACCCTATGTTAACCCCCCTTGTTACTATTCATTGTTTAATGTCACTAGCTCCCTGCGAGAAGACCATTGCCATCCTTTTTGTTAACCAATTAAACAACTTTACTATACAGCCTTGTTCTGCAATCCCTGCGTTGCTGCATTCCCGCACATGCTTACACCTGCACTATGAACTTTTGGCCCATCAGTTCACAACTGATCGGGTTAAAGTAGAATTCCTGATGTCCCAACTTGCATGATAAGCCCTTGCATAGATTAACCCCTTCTGGGAGAGAGGGGATCCTGTGACCATGGATCTACAGGCCTTCCTCGTGACCTTCCAGAAGGTCATTGACGTGTGTGTGTGCTCTCCTGCTTTGCGCACGCACATAGTAAATAGCCCCCAGCTGTCATCTAGGAGTAGTTAGTTAAAGTATTCACCAATAGCTGTGAGGCATCTTGTATATAAGACACCCTCCCCAATAGGGAGGTGACTGAGCAACCCCTACAGTTTCTGTTAGGTGGTTTAGTGTGTGCAACTGTATTTTACCAGGTCTCACGTCACTAGTCTGTTCATGTTTTCTGTGTCCCATTTCCTGTGTCGCGTTAGTCCAGTATTTTTAGTCCTTGTTTCCTTGTCTGCTTTGGTGGTGTTCATACCCTGAAACTTCATCGACAGTACCTGAAATTTTTCCAGAAACCAGTGTGTCTAACCTGTCCCTGTGGCCGTCCCGTCTGTTATCCGGAGACTGCATAGTCCGAACCTATCCCTGTGGCCATCTTGTCAGCTATCTGATTGGCACAGTCTGAACCTGTCCTAAGTTGCCTACCTGTTGGCACCGTCTGATCCTATCCCAAGTGGCCGTCCTGTCTGCAAAGTCTGAACCTCTACCAAGAAGCCATCCTCTCTATGAATCTGAGCAAACAGCTTAGACTTTTGGGATCTGCTGTTACTGGCGGACGTCGCCCTGGAGTGGCACCTGGCAGCTACCTACAGCACAACGTTGACCTCACAGCTAGAGGCTCCAGTGAACACCAAGATAGTTGCTTAGTCATGCCCCTCCAGAGAAAGTCCGATTCGTGGCACAGTAGGTCCATGAACCATGTGCGCCACCATCGTGTGTGACAGCTCCTAGCATATTTGTTCAGACAGAGTCCTGTTTGTGAGTGGTCTATTTGTTTCTGTCATTATTAACCTGGCTCATGTGCCTGTCCTTTCTACTTATCATGAATCTGTGCTGCCTACCCCATCTTCGGACCTTCTGACCACGTTTTTGTCTTTACCCTCCTGTACCATGTTCCCATGCCTCTGACCATCGGAGCAGCTGCTGCAGACCTGGGAACTGAGCTAGAGTGGTACCTCGTGACTACCTGAAGCCAAACGTATCCTCAACACCAGAAGCTCTAGAAAAAAACAGGCAGTCGTCTAATCATGCCCATCCAGGGTAAGCATGACCCATGGTGCAGTGGGTTCACATCCTCCAGCATTACACATGGTTTATTATTGTCTGTCTCTATAAGGATGGCTCTAAAAGGGTAATAGCAGAAATATGCCAGAAAAATAACCCCCTGCTATAGATGATTCATTATTATTATTATTATTATGCTTCGTTATTGCTGACAATCGATTTGCTTCATCCTCAAGTATGTCCACTTGCTGCAACCCCAATCCCATCACCATCACCCAACTTTCTCGATCCTTCTCACCCTTTATCTGTCTGCTATTCCTGGTAAGTCCGCTGGCTGCTATTACTGTTTTTTTTGTTTGTTTTTTGTTTTTCCCCTGCATGTTTTCTCACTTTACTTCCTTGATGCCAACACACAGTTGGCTTTATCTGTCCATTTGGATCTGACTATTTACTGTTTCTATTTTTGCTTCTGACTTCTAATTAATCCCCTCCTGTGTCTGTGATTAGTCTCCCTGCTGCCCCTCCCTCCTGATCACACCTGACCTATTTCATGTGCACTTAGCCTGTTAAAAATTCAGAGTTGCAGGTCTGTCGGACATTGGTCTGTCTCTATAAGGATGGCTCTAAAAGGATAACAGCAGAAATATGCCAGAAATGAGCCAGAAGTGAACAGAAGGTACAACTAGACACTGTGGATAAATGTACTCAATTTCTTTCCCTTTCCACCACACCTACTCTCATCATGCTGACATACGCTCTAACAGTTTTGGCTCCATTACTCCTCACTCTCCTTCGCTATCCCCAAACCCTAACACTCTCTAACCAAGTAATAATCTTTCCTTCCCTCTTGCCTCCCCACCTGACCTCCTCCTCTTACCTGCTCCTCAACCTCAGATCTCTCCTAATAAAACACAAAACAAGCCGCCCACGCTCCTTCCACCTGCTCTGTCTCTCTCTCTGCTTCTCCTCACGGCAGGCGACATATCTCCCAATCCTGGACCCCCACAGCTCATACCTCCCATTACTACCCCTCCTATCGCTCCCAACCCAATATAAACACCCCAAATCTTGCCCCCCTCAAATATTTGCCCTTGACCCCCACCCCCTGCACCCTCTCTCTGGATCACTATGGAATGTCCGCTCCATCTGCAATAAGCTCCACGTGATTCACAGTCTCTTTACCTCTCGTAATATTTTCTTTCTGGGCATCACCGAAACATGGCTGACACCCTCTGACACAGCCTCCCCTGCTGCACTATGTTACGGTGGCCTCCACATCACCCACACTCCTCGCCCTGGCAACAAACATGGTGGAGGAGTGGGCTGTTGTGAATTCTGTGGCAGAGCTCCCTCCTGTGGTCACGAGTGGTACTGCGGCATCTGAGTTTCCTTCCTCAGGTGATGTGGTGAAGTCGTTAGGTGCTGCTCTATTTAACTCCACCTAGTGCTTTGCTCCTGGCCTCCAGTCAATGTTCTAGTATTGGTCTTGCTTCCTCCTGGATCGTTCCTGTGGCCGTCTGCTCTGCATAAGCTAAGTTTTGCTTGTGTTATTTTTGTTTTGCAATTTTTTCTGTCCAGCTTGCTTAATTGGTTTTTCTTGCTTGCTGGAAGCTCTGGGACGCAGAGGGAGCACCTCCGTACCGTTAGTCGGTGCAGAGGGTCTTTTTGCCCCTCTGCGTGGTTGTTTGTAGGGTTTTGTGTTGACCGCAAAGTTATCTTTCCTATCTTCGGTCTGTTCAGTAAGTTGGGCCTCACTTTGCTAAATCTATTTCATCTCTGCGTTTGTATTTTCATCTCTACTCACAGTCATTATATGTGGGGGGCTGCCTTTTCCTTTGGGGTATTTCTCTGAGGCAAGGTAGGCTTGTTTTTCTTTCTTAGGCCTAGCTAGTTTCTCAGGCTGTGCCGAGTTGCATAGGGAGCGTTAGGCGCAATCCACGGCTGCCTCTAGTGTGGTTGGATAGGATTAGGGATTGAGGTCAGCAGAGTTCCCACGTCTCAGAGCTCGTCCTATGTCTTTTGGTTATTGTCAGGTCACTTTGTGTGCTCTGAACTTCAAGGTCCATTGTGGTTCTGAATTACCTAATCATAACAGTACTGGAGGCCCAAAGTACTAATGCTTCTCAATATAGGGAAAAAAGAAGTTCTGAGACCATTTTTTTTTCTTTGCACTGTGTTTTGCCTTTTTTTTCCCCTAGACATTTTGGTGGTTCAGGACACAGGTGTAGTGATGGACATTAAAGGTCTGTCTTCATGTGTGGATCATCTCACTGCAAGAGTACAAAATATTCAAGACTTTGTGGTTCAGAATTCTATGTTAGAACCAAGAATTCCTATTCCTGATTTGTTTTCTGGAGATAGAGCAAAATTTCTGAGTTTCAAAAATAATTGTAAACTGCTTTGAAACCTCGCTCCTCTGGTGACCCAGTTCAACAAGTTAGGATCATTATTTCTTTATTACGTGGCGACCCTCAAGACTGGGCATTTTCCCTTGTGCCAGGAGATCCTGCATTATGTAATATTGATGCGTTTTTCCTGGCGCTCGGATTGCTGTACGATGAACCTAATTCGGTGGATCAGGCAGAGAAAAATTTGCTGGCTCTGTGTCAGGGTCAGGATGAGATAGAGATTTATTGTCAGAAGTTTAGAAAGTGGTCCGTGCTCACTCAATGGAATGAAGGTGCGCTGGCAGCTATTTTCAGAAAGGGTCTCTCTGAAGCCCTTAAGGATGTCATGGTGGGATTTCCCATGCCTGCTGGTCTGAATGAGTCTATGTCTTTGGCCATTCAGATCGGTCGACGCTTGCGTGAGCGTAAATCTGTGCACCATTTGGCGATATTATCCGAGCATAAACCTGAGCCTATGCAGTGCGATAGGACTTTGACCAGAGTTGAACGGCAAGAACACAGACGTCAGAATGGGCTGTGTTTCTACTGTGGTGATTCCACTCATGCTATCTCCGATTGTCCTAAGCGCACTAAGCGGTTCGCTAGGTCTGCCACCATTGGTACGGTACAGTCAAAATTTCTTTTGTCCGTTACTTTGATCTGCTCTTTGTCATCTTATTCTGTCATGGCATTTGTGGATTCAGGCGCTGCCCTGAATTTGATGGACTTGGAGTATGCTAGGCGTTGTGGGTTTTTCTTGGAGCCCTTGCAGTGTCCTATTCCATTGAGAGGAATTGATGCTACGCCTTTGGCCAAGAATAAGCCTCAGTACTGGACCCAGCTGACCATGTGCATGTCTCCTGCACATCAAGAGGATATTCGCTTTCTGGTGTTGCATAATCTGCATGATGTGGTCGTGTTGGGGTTGCCATGGCTACAAGTCCATAACACAGTATTAGATTGGAAATCAATGTCTGTGTCCAGCTGGGGTTGTCAGGGGGTACATGGTGATGTTCCATTTCTGTCTATTTCGTCATCCACTCCTTCTGAGGTCCCAGAGTTCTTGTCTGATTACCGGGATGTATTTGATGAGCCCAAGTCCAATGCCCTACCTCCGCATAGGGATTGTGATTGTGCTATCGATTTGATTCCTGGTAGTAAGTTTCCTAAAGGTCGACTGTTTAATTTATCTGTACCTGAGCACGCCGCTATGCGGAGTTACGTGAAGGAGTCCTTGGAGAAGGGTCATATTCGCCCGTCATCGTCACCATTGGGAGCGGGGTTCTTTTTTGTGGCCAAGAAGGATGGTTCGCTGAGACCTTGTATAGATTACCGCCTTCTAAATAAAATCATGGTCAAATTTCAGTACCACGTGCCGCTGCTATCTGATTTCTTTGCTCGGATCAAGGGGGCTAGTTGGTTCACCAAGATAGATCTTCGTGGTGCGTATAATCTTGTGCGTATTAAGCGGGGCGATGAATGGAAAACTGCATTTAATACGCCCGAGGGCCATTTTGAGTACCTAGTTATGCCTTTCGGACTTGCCAATGCTCCATCGGTGTTTCAGTCCTTTATGCATGACATCTTCCGAGAGTACCTGGATAAATTCCTGATTGTATACTTGGATGATATTTTGGTCTTCTCGGATGATTGGAATCTCATGTGAAGCAGGTCAGAATGGTGTTCCAGGTCCTGCGTGCTAATTCTTTGTTTGTGAAGGGATCAAAGTGTCTCTTTGGTGTTCAGAAGGTTTCATTTTTGGGGTTCATTTTTTCCCCTTCTACTATCGAGATGGACCCTGTTAAGGTCCAGGCCATCTATGATTGGACTCAGCCGACATCTCTGAAGAGTCTGCAAAAGTTCCTGGGCTTTGCTAATTTTTATCGTCGCTTCATCTGTAATTTTTCTACTATTGCTAAACCATTGACCGATTTGACCAAGAAGGGTGCTGATGTGGTCAATTGGTCTTCTGCTGCTGTGGAAGCTTTTCAAGAGTTAAAGCGTCGTTTTTCTTCTGCCCCTGTGTTGTGTCAACCAGATGTTTTGCTTCCGTTCCAGGTCGAGGTTGATGCTTCTGAAATTGGAGCAGGGGCTGTTTTGTCGCAGAGAAGTTCTGATTGCTCGGTGATTAAACCATGCGCCTTCTTTTCCAGGAAGTTTTCGCCTGCTGAGCGAAATTATGATGTTGGCAATCGAGAGTTGCTGGCCATGAAGTGGGCATTCGAGGAGTGGCGTCATTGGCTTGAAGGAGCTAAGCATCGCGTGGTGGTCTTGACTGATCACAAGAACTTGACTTATCTCGAGTCTGCCAAACGGTTGAATCCTAGACAGGCTCGTTGGTCGCTGTTTTTCTCCCGTTTTGACTTTGTGGTTTCGTACCTTCCGGGCTCTAAAAATGTGAAGGCGGATGCCCTGTCTAGGAGTTTTGTGCCCGATTCTCCGGGTTTGTCTGAGCCGGCAGGTATTCTCAAAGAGGGAGTAATTTTGTCTGCCATCTCCCCTGATTTGCGGCGGGTGCTGCAAAAATTTCAGGCTAATAAACCTGATCGTTGCCCAGCGGAGAAACTGTTTGTCCCTGATAGGTGGACGAATAAAGTTATCTCTGAGGTTCATTGTTCGGTGTTGGCTGGTCATTCTGGAATCTTTGGTACCAGAGATTTAGTGGCTAGATCCTTTTGGTGGCCGTCTCTGTCGCGGGATGTGCGTTCTTTTGTGCAGTCCTGTGGGATTTGTGCTCGGGCTAAGCCCTGCTGTTCTCGTGCCAGTGGGTTGCTTTTGCCCTTGCCGGTCCCGAAGAGGCCTTGGACACATATCTCTATGGATTTTATTTCGGATCTCCCCGTCTCTCAAAAAATGTCGGTCATTTGGGTGGTTTGTGATCGCTTCTCTAAGATGATCCATTTGGTACCCTTGTCTAAATTACCTTCCTCCTCTGATTTGGTGCCATTGTTCTTCCAGCATGTGGTTCGTTTACATGGCATTCCAGAGAACATCGTTTCTGACAGAGGTTCCCAGTTTGTTTCGAGGTTTTGGCGAGCTTTTTGTGCTAGGATGGGCATTGATTTGTCTTTTTCCTCAGCTTTCCATCCTCAGACTAATGGCCAGACTGAACGAACCAATCAGACCTTGGAAACATATCTGAGATGCTTTGTTTCTGCTGATCAGGATGATTGGGTGTCCTTCTTGCCTTTGGCTGAGTTCGCCCTTAATAATCGGGCCAGCTCGGCTACCTTGGTTTCGCCGTTTTTCTGCAACTCTGGGTTCCATCCTCGTTTCTCTTCAGGGCAGGTTGAGTCTTCGGACTGTCCTGGTGTGGATACGGTGGTGGACAGGTTACAGCAGATTTGGACTCATGTAGTGGACAATTTGACCTTGTCCCAGGAGAAGGCTGAACGTTTCGCTAATCGCAGACGCTGTGTGGGTCCCCGACTTCGTGTTGGGGATTTGGTTTGGTTGTCAACTCGTCATATTCCTATGAAGGTTTCCTCTCCTAAGTTTAAGCCTCGTTTCATTGGTCCGTATAGGATTTCTGAGGTTCTTAATCCTGTGTCTTTTCGTTTGACCCTTCCAGATTCTTTTTCCATCCATAACGTATTCCATAGGTCATTGTTGCGGAGATACGTGGCACCTATGGTTCCATCTGTTGAGCCTCCTGCCCCGGTTTTGGTGGAGGGGGAGTTGGAGTATATTGTGGAGAAGATTTTGGATTCTCGTGTTTCGAGACGGAAACTCCAGTATCTGGTTAAGTGGAAGGGTTATGGGTTATGGTCAGGAAAATAATTCCTGGGTCTTTGCCTCTGATGTCCATGCTGCCGATCTTGTTCGTGCCTTTCATATGGCTCATCCTGGTCGGCCTGGGGGCTCTGGTGAGGGTTCGGTGACCCCTCCTCAATGGGGGGGGGGGGTACTGTTGTGAATTCTGTGGCAGAGCTCCCTCCTGTGATCACGAGTGGTACTGCGGCTTCTGAGTTTCCTTCCTCAGGTGATGTGGTGAAGTCGTTAGGTGCTGCTCTATTTAACTCCACCTAGTGCTTTGCTCCTGGCCTCCAGTCAATGTTCTAGTATTGGTCTTGCTTCCTCCTGGATCGTTCCTGTGGCCGTCTGCTCTGCATAAGCTAAGTTTTGCTTGTGTTATTTTTGTTTTGCTATTTTTTCTGTCCAGCTTGCTTAATTGGTTTTTCTTTCTTGCTGGCAGCTCTGGGACGCAGAGGGAGCACCTCCGTACCGTTAGTCGGTGCGGAGGGTCTTTTTGCCCCTCTGTGTGGTTGTTTGTAGGGTTTTGTGTTGACCGCAAAGTTATCTTTCCTATCTTCGGTCTGTTCAGTAAGTTGGGCCTCACTTTGCTAAATCTATTTAATCTCTGCGTTTGTATTTTCATCTCTACTCACAGTCATTATATGTGGGGGGCTGCCTTTTCCTTTGGGGTATTTCTCTGAGGCAAGGTAGGCTTGTTTTTCTTTCTTAGGCCTAGCTAGTTTCTCAGGCTGTGCCGAGTTGCATAGGGAGCGTTAGGCGCAATCCACGGCTGCCTCTAGTGTGGTTGGATAGGATTAGGGATTGCGGTCAGCAGAGTTCCCACGTCTCAGAGCTCGTCCTATGTCTTTTGGTTATTTCAGGTCACTTTGTGTTCTCTGAACTTCAAGGTCCATTGTGGTTCTGAATTACCTAATCATAACAGTGGGCCTTGTCCTTTCTTCCAACTGTACCTTTAACCCAATCCCATGTAGCACCCCAGGTAACCAGTTGCTACAGTGATGTTGCCTTTCTTTCAGGGAGGGTAATATCATGCTTAGAGGCAATGGCGTTCTCTTTACCAGGTAAGGCACCTACACACAACACATTTCAAATCCTGGCCAGGAGGGGGAGCTCAGTACCTGGATTCAGGTTCCCTGAGCTATATGTATCCTGACCTGGAGGAGGAGTTAGGACAGTCTGATACAGACACTGAAGGAGAAGGAAGTCTTGATCTGAGGGCAGACAGGGAGGCTGAGCAGCCATGAGGGAGCTGCAGTCTCTGGAAAAAGTGAGTGAACCTGAAGGGTTGTATGTGGTGGAGCTACAGAGGGAAGGAGCACAGGAGTGGAAAAGGGCTCAGAGGGGAACTGCGATTGGACACCCTCAGAGCCAGAGTGCAGCAGCTGGGTCCCAGGAGCCTGAGGGTTTTGTGGGACTCTAAGACACAGAGCAGAACCGGAGGGCCCAGAACTGTATGTAATTGGCCCACACCACACCTGAGACGCAGCAGCACCTGAAGAGACCAGGGCATGATAGAGTCCCTGTAAAATGGCTCAAGCTGCTCGTCATGCAGGTACCTGTTATGATCCGGGGACCTAGGAGCTGCATGAGAACTTTCACTGGAGAAAGTGGCCACTGTACTGACCGCAATCCTGAACTTAACACCGCAACTAGAAGTAGCCGTGGAGTGTACCTAACACACCTAGACACCTCGTCACAGCCGGAGAACTAAATACCCCTAAAGATGGAAATAGGAATACTATCTTGCCTCAGAGAAAATCCCCAAAGGATAGACAGCCCCCCACAAATATTGGCGGTGAGTCGGAGAGGAAAAAACATACACAGGCAGAAAAACAGGATTAGCACAGGAGGCCACTCTAGCTAGATAGGACAGGGTAGGACAGAGTTCTGTGCGGTCAGTATAAAAACCCTTCAAAACATCCACAGCAGAATATACAAAAACTTCCTACATCTTACTAAAAGATGTAGGAGCGTAAATCTGCAACTCCAGTGAATCCTACAATCAGAGCAGGAATAGAACTGAAACCAGCACACCGGCAGTGTGCCACAGAAACAAAAACCAAACACTTATCTTTGCTGTAATTGGCTGCGAGCAGGAGAAGCCAGAAAGTGATCCAACACCTCACAAGGAACATTGACTACTGGCAAGGGCTAAAGGATCCTGCCCACTTAAATATCCCAGTCAGAATTGTAATCATCTGATACACCTGGCCAGGTCTGTGACTCAGAGACAACTGCATTCCCACCTACAACCACTGGAGGGAACCCAAGAGCAGAATTCATAACAGGTACCTGTCCCTGGACAGGGGAAAAGAACGCGGACCTTGTTAGAAAGCTTCAGACAAAACAGCGCAAGGAGGAAAGGCTCACGGACCTCAAGTGGGAAGGAGATTCTCCCATTGCCTCTGACCACAGGACACCTGAACCTGGTACCCTCGACTGTGGACTACTACCACCAGTAATCCAGGTAAAGACTTTACCACTCTGTGTCCTCCACATATTCATCGGCACACATCTTTGCTGCACACCTTGGGAGCCCTGGGGACCCCTCTTCACCTGTGGGAAGCGTCACCATCTGGCTGCCATATCATCACCCCAGAGGATCCTTTTACCGGCATCGGTCCCCACTGACCGAACACCACAGGTGGCGTCACGACAAACTTTATACAAAAACCCCTTTAAAGACCTTCCCCTTTAATTGGGCACCCAGGGCCACGGACCGGGTCGCAGCCACCGTGACATCCTCTTTAAGACTGGACCCGATACTGAGTACCCCACGGCCCTAACATGAAAACCACAAAAAGAGCAAAAATCCTCAAATATTCAAGAAAACAAACCAAAAACAGGCAGAGATGCTTACCTGTCTAAATGGGCTTCAATACAATTGCACTGACAGGGTGCAGCGGACCCAAGTAAAATGGCAACTGCACAGGTGCAATACCAAATGAAACAGCCAGCCTTCAATCAGGGATTGGCCATGTGGCACACCAATGCACTAAAATATATACTCTGTATGTGGCGTGTTCACACAAGGAATGCAGAGCATCTGGTTCTCAGCCTATTAATGACGCCCTATGGCGGGCTGCCCAGTGCTAACGATAATGCATCCTGTGTGAACAGAGGCCACAATGTACAGAACCATTTGGGCCCAACTGCACCACGAAAAAATACAACGTGCAAAAAAAAAATCAATATATGTAAGGTATTGGTTGATATTCTGGCCATAATATGTAAGCTGGCAACCCGCGTCAAGAGTCCTTACGTTTGCCAGTCCTACTCTAACATGAAAACCACAAAAAGAGGAAAAATCCTCCAATATTCAAGAAAACAAACCAAAAACAGGCAGATATGCTTACCTGTCTAAATGGGCCTCAGTACAATTGCACTGACAGGGTGCAGCGGACCCAAGTAAAATGGCAACTGCACAGGTGCAATACCAAATGAAACAGCCTGCCTTCAATCAGGGACTAGCCATGTGGCACACCAATGCACTAAAATATATTCTCTGTATGTGGCGTGTTCACGCAAGGAATGCAGAGCATCTGGTCCTCAGTCTATTAATGACACCTTATAGCGGGCCATTGGTGTGTCACACGGCCAATCCCTGATTGAAGGCTGGCTGTTTCATTTGGTATTGCACCTGTGCATTTGCTATTTTTTTTGGGTCCGCTGCACCCTGTCAGTGCAATTGTATTGAGGCCCATTTAGACAGGTAAGCATCTCTGCCTGTTTTTGGTTTGTTTACCCCACGGCCCTGGCGGGCTCTCCACGCAACTCTACCCTCTTTTATCCTCCCCTCCTTTGAAGTCCACTCTGTCCACCTCTACTCCCCCTACAACCTCCAAATGGCCATCATATACCAACCTCCAGGCCCGACCACTGCCTTTATTGACCAATTCTCCACCTGGCTCCTTCACTTTTTGTCTGCTGACATTCCCACCATCATCATGGGTGACTTCAACATCCCCATTGACACCCACCAGTCAGCAGCCTCCAAACTCCTGTCCCTTACTTCATCTTTTGGACTTACTCAGTGGTCCTCCTCAGCCACCCACACAGGTGGACATACACTAGACCTGTTCTTCACCCGTATCTGCTCCCTATCTAACTTCACAACCTCCCCCCTCTATCTGACCACCATCTACTCACTTTCTCATCCCTGTCCTCCTCACCTGTCTCCCATGTCCAGCAACATGTGCACCCCCGCAGAAACCTCGCACACCTTGACACCCACACACTCTCTGACTCTATCTTACCACTAGCATCCATATCCTCACTCCACGACACAGACACTGCCACTAGTTTCTACGATGCCACTCTTGCATCAGCCATTGATTCGGTCACCCCTGTCATGCATAGCAGAGTGCGATGAATCAATAGACAACCCTGGCACAATAAAATCACTAAAAAGCTTTGGCAAGTATCCAGAATTGCAGAATGGCGTTGGACGAAAACGCATTTGCAAGATGATTTCAATGCACACAAACAAGCAACACTCTCATTCAAATCAGCTCTCACTTCTGCTAAACAGGCCTATTTTACATCCCTCGTATCTTCTTTATCCCACAACCCCAAACAGTTGTTCAGCACTTTTAACTCCCTCCTCTGCCCACCACTGCCCCTTCCGCTTTCCCTAATCATTGCCGAAGACTTTGCCACGAACTTCAAAAATAAGATAGACCAAACAAGGCAAGTCTTTGTTGTCAAATCACCACTACCCCTTTGTGTACCAGACCAATGCCCTAATCCCATAACTTCCCTCTCCAAAATCACTGAAGGGAAGCTTGCTCATCTTCTCTCCAAATCACACCTCACCACTTGTGAGCTTGACCCCATCCCACCTCCTCCTCAACCTCGCCACCACACTAATCCCATCCCTAACCCATCTCTTCAACCTACCACTAACTTGTGGTATCTTCCTCTCTGCTTTCAAACATGCCACAATCACACCTATCCTCAAAAATCCATCCCTTGACCCAAGCGCTATGTCAAGCCCCATATCTTTACTCCCATTTACTTCCAAACTGCTTGAGCAGCACGTCCATGCTGAACTTTCCTCTCACTTTGCATCTAACTCTCTCATCGACAACCTACAATCTGTCCCCACCATTCCACTGATACTGACCTGACCAAAATTACTAACAACTTACAGCCTAAGCTACCAGACAATTCTCTATACTCCTCCTTCTAGACCTGTTCTCTCCCTTTGACACAATTGACCACTTCCTCCTACTACAGATCCTCTCTTCCTTTGGTGTCAAAGACCTTACCCTATCTTGGATCTCCTCATAGCTTACCAACCGCACATTTAGCGTTTCCTACTCCCATACTACCTCTTCATCTCGCCCCATCTCTTTTGGTGTCCCTCAAGGCTCTGTCCTAGGACCCTTACTCTTCTCAATCTAAACACTTGACCTGGGACAACTCATAAGGTCCTATGGCTTCCAGTACCATCTATATGCTGATGACACTCAGATCTACCTCTCTGGCCCAGATGTCACCTCTCTGCTCTCCAGAATCCCAGAGTGTCTATCAGCCATATCCTCCTCCTTCTTCTCCTCTCGCTTCCTCAAACTCAATGTGGACAAATCTGAACTAGTCATCTTTCCTCCATCTCGCATATCTTCCTTACCTGATCTATCTATCAAAATAAATGAAATCACACTTTCCCCGTTCCCAAAATCCGCTCACACAGAGTAACCCTTGACTCTGCCCTGTCCTTCAAACCGCACATCCAAGCTCTCGCCACCTCCTGTCGCCTCCAGCTTAAAAGTATTTCCAGAATTCGTCTTTTCCTCAACCCTCACTCTGCCAAAATGCTTGTGCATGCCCTAATCATCCCCCGCCTCGACTATTTCAACATCCTCCTTTGTGGCCTACCTTCTAACACTATCGCACCCCTTCAATCCATCCATAACTCTGCTGCCCAACTAATTAATCTCTCTCCTCGCTACACTCCTGCTTCCCCTCTTTGCAAATCCCTTCACTGGCTCTCAATTTCCCAGCGTATCCAGTTTAAACTACTAACACTGACCTACAAAACCATCCATAACCTTTCTCCTCTGTATATTTCCAAACTAATTTCTCAATATCTTCCCTCACATAATCTCCGGTCGTCCCAAGACCTCCTTCTCTCCTCCACACTTATTCGCTCCTCACCCAATTGCCTCCAAGACTTCTCCTGAATATCCCCCATCCTCTGAAATTCTGTGTTCCAACACGTCCGGTTACACCACATTTGGATCCTTCAAAAGAAGGAAAACCCACCTCTTCAAGAAAGCTTACAACCTGTAATGACCACACGGCCACCTCAACACCATCGGAGCTACTGCAACCCCCTACCTACTGTCTCTTTCCCCAAAATCCTGTAGAATGTAAGCCGGCAAGGGCAAGGTCCTCTTCCCTCTGTACCAGTCTGTCATTGTTAGTTTGTTTACTGTAAGTGATATTTGTATTTTGATGTAACCCCTTCTCATGTACAGCACCAAGGAATTAATGGTGCTATATAAATAATGATAATGATTGTTACGTGTTACGGAACCACTCAGCACCCAGAATATGTTGTGCAGTTATATGTATGTATAATAGGTTCCATGTGAGATGCATGTCCCTAATGCATCAGCCCACAGGCTGCGCCCCTGGGCAGAGGGGACACGATATTCCCCTTTTGTCCGCCCCCCCACCTTTGTAATTTCCACAGTAAATATCGGCAGGCTCCGGCCACCTGCGGCTATTGTAATGAATGTCTGGCCGCTTTTCTATTGGCCTGCCCTCTGTATTTGTGTGATATATTCTGTGACCTGTGAGTAAAGGGTTGTCAGACTGGAAATACGTGGAGAAGCAGTGATCTTTTATATGCGCCCATGTGTTGTGAATTCTGTGGCCAAGCTCCCTCCTGTGGTCGTGAGTGGTACTTCGGCTGGTTCTGTCTATGAGCTTCCTTTGGTGGATGAGAGTGGTACTGCGGCTTCTGAGTTTCCTTCCTCAGGTGATGAGGTTAAGTCGTTAGGTGCTGCTCTATTTAACTCCACCTAGTGCTTTGATCCTGGCCTCCAGTCAATGTTCTAGTATTGGTCTTGCTTTCTCCTGGATCGTTCCTGTGGCCTGTCTATCCTGCATAAGCTAAGTTTTGCTTGTGTTATTTTTGTTTGCTATTTTTTCTGTCCAGCTTGCTATATTGGTTTTTCTTGCTTGCTGGAAGCTCTGGGACGCAGAGGGAGCACCTCCGTACCGTTAGTCGGTGCGGAGGGTCTTTTTGCCCCCTCTGCGTGGTTGTTTGTAGGGTTTTGTGTTGACCGCAAAGCAATCTTTCCTATCTTCGGTCTGTTCAGTAAGTTGGGCCTCACTTTGCTAAATCTATTTCATCTCTGCGTTTGTATTTTCATCTCAACTCACAGTCATTATATGTGGGGGGCTGCCTTTTCCTTTGGGGTACTTCTCTGAGGCAAGCTAGGCTTATTTTTCTTTCTCAGGGCTAGCTAGTTTCTCAGGCTGTGCTCGAGGCGCATAGGACTGGTCAGGAGCGCTCCACGGCTACCTCTAGTGTGGTTGGATAGGATTAGGGATTGCGGTCAGCAGAGTTTCCACGTCTCAGAGCTCGTCCTATGTTTTTGGTAATTGTCAGGTCACTTTGTGTGCTCTGAACTTCAAGGTCCATTGTGGTTCTGAATTACCTGTTCATAACAGTACTGGAGGCCCAAAGTACTAATGCTTCTCAATAGAGGGAAAAGAGAAGTTCTGAGACCATTTTTTTTTCTTTGCACTGTGTTCTGTCTTTCCTTTCCCCTTTACATCAGGGTGGTTCAGAACACAGGTGTGGACATGGACATTCAGGGTCTGTTCTCTTTGATGGATAATCTCGCTATAAATGTACAGAATATTCAAGATTTAGTGGTTCAGAATCCTATGTTAGAACCTAAAATCCCTATTCCTGAGTTATTTTCTGGAAATAGAGCTAAGTTTTTGAATTTTAAAAATAATTGTAAACTATTTCTGGCTTTGAAACCCCCCTCCTCTGGTGACCCAGTTCAACAAGTTAAGATCATTATTTCTTTATTACGTGGCAACCCTCAAGACTGGGCATTTTCCCTTGCGCCAGGAGATCCTGCATTATGTAATATTGATGCGTTTTTTTCTGGCGCTCGGATTGCTGTACGATGAACCTAATTCAGTGGATCAGGCAGAGAAAAATTTGCTGGCTCTGTGTCAGGGTCAGGATGAGATAGAGATTTATTGTCAGAAGTTAGAAAGTGGTCCGTGCTCACTCAATGGAATGAATGTGCGCTGGCAGCTATTTTCAGAAAGGGTCTCTCTGAAGCCCTTAAGGATGTCATGGTGGGATTTCCTATGCCTGCTGGTCTGAATGAGTCTATGTCTTTGGCCATTCAGATCGGTCGACGCTTGCGTGAGCGTAAATCTGTGCACCATTTGGCGGTATTATCTGAGCATAAACCTGAGCCTATGCAGTGCGATAGGACTTTGACCAGAGCTGAAAGGCAAGAACACAGACGTCAGAATGGGCTGTGTTTCTACTGTGGTGATTCCACTCATGCTATCTCCGATTGTCCTAAGCGCACTAAGCGGTTCGCTAGGTCTACCACCATTGGTACGGTACAGTCGAAATTTCTTTTGTCCGTTACTTTGATCTGCTCTTTGTCTTCCTATTCTGTCATGGCATTTGTGGATTCAGGCGCTGCCCTGAATTTGATGGACTTGGAGTTTGCTAGGCGCTGTGGGTTTGTCTTGGAGCCCTTGCAGTGTCCTATTCCATTGAGAGGAATTGATGCTACGCCTTTGGCCAAGAATAAGCCTCAGTATTGGACCCAGCTGACCATGTGCATGGCTCCTGCGCACCGGGAGGATATTCACTTTCTGGTGTTGCATAATCTGCATGATGTGGTCGTGTTGGGGTTGCCATGGCTACAAGTCCATAACCCAGTATTAGATTGGAAATCAATGTCTGTGTCCAGCTGGGGTTGTCAGGGGGTACATGGTGATGTTCCATTTCTGTCTATCTCATCATCCACCCCTTCTGAGGTCCCAGAGTTCTTGTCTGATTACCGGTATGTATTCGATGAGCCCAAGTCCAATGCCCTACCTTCGCATAGGGATTGTGATTGTGCTATCGATTTGATTCCTGGTAGTAAGTTTCCTAAGGGTCGACTGTTTAATTTATCTGTACCTGAGCACGCCGCTATGCGGAGTTACGTGAAGGAGTCTTTGGAGAAGGGTCATATTCGCCCGTCATCGTCGCCATTGGGAGCGGGGTTCTTTTTTGTGGCCAAGAAGGATGGTTCGCTGAGACCTTGTATTGATTACCGCCTTCTAAATAAAATTACGGTCAAATTTCAGTACCCCTTGCCGCTGCTGTCTGATTTGTTTGCTTGGATTAAGGGGGCTAGTTGGTTCACCAAGATAGATCTTCGTGGTGCATATAATCTTGTGCGTATTAAACGGGGCGATGAATGGAAAACAGCATTTAATACGCCCGAGGGCCATTTTGAGTACCTGGTTATGCCATTCGGGCTTTCTAATGCTCCATCAGTGTTTCAGTCCTTTATGCATGACATCTTCCGAGAGTACCTGGATAAATTCCTGATTGTATACTTGGATGATATTTTGGTCTTCTCGGATGATTGGGAGTCTCATGTGAAGCAGGTCAGAATGGTGTTTCAGGTCCTGCGTGCTAATTCTTTGTTTGTGAAGGGGTCAAAGTGTCTCTTTGGTGTTCAGAAGGTTTCATTTTTGGGGTTCATTTTTTCTCCTTCTACTATCGAGATGGACCCTGTTAAAGTTCAGGCCATTTATGATTGGACTCAGCCAACATCTCTGAAGAGTCTGCAGAAGTTCCTGGGCTTTGCTAATTTTTATCGTCGCTTCATCAATAATTTTTCTAGTATTGCTAAACCGTTGACTGATTTAACCAAGAAGGGTGCTGATGTGGTCAATTGGTCTTCTGCTGCTGTGGAAGCTTTTCAGGAGTTGAAGCGTCGTTTTTCTTCTGCCCCTGTGTTGTGCCAACCAGATGTTTAGCTTCCGTTCCAGGTCGAGGTTGATGCTTCTGAAATTGGAGCAGGGGCTGTTTTGTCGCAGAGAAGTTCTGATTGCTCGGTGATGAAACCATGCGCCTTCTTTTCCAGGAAATTTTCGCCTGCTGAGCGAAATAATGATGTTGGCAATCGAGAGTTGCTAGCCATGAAGTGGGCATTCGAGGAGTGGCGTCATTGGCTTGAAGGAGCTAAGCATCGCGTGGTGGTCTTGACTGATCACAAGAACTTGACTTATCTCGAGTCTGCCAAACGGTTGAATCCTAGACAGGCTCGTTGGTCGCTGTTTTTCTCCCGTTTTGACTTTGTGGTTTCGTACCTTCCGGGCTCTAAAAATGTGAAGGCGGATGCCCTGTCTAGGAGTTTTGTGCCCGATTCTCCGGGTTTGCCTGAGCCGGCGGGTGTTCTGAAAGAGGGGGTAATTTTGTCTGCCATCTCCCCTGATTTGCGGCGGGTGCTGCAAAAATTTCAGGCTAATAGACCTGACCGTTGCCCAGCGGAGAAACTGTCCCTGATAGGTGGACGAATAAAGTTATCTCTGAGGTTCATTGTTCGGTGTTGGCTGGTCATCCTGGAATCTTTGGTACCAGAGATTTGGTGGCTAGATCCTTTTGGTGGCCGTCTCTGTCGCGGGATGTGCATTCTTTTGTGCAGTCCTGTGGGATTTGTGCTCGGGCTAAGCCCTGCTGTTCTCGTGCCAGTGGGTTGCTTTTGCCCTTGCCGGTCCCGAAGAGGCCTTGGACACATATCTCTATGGATTTTATTTCGGATCTCCCCGTCTCTCAAAGAATGTCGGTCATTTGGGTGGTTTGTGATCGCTTCTCTAAGATGGTCCATTTGGTGCCCTTGTCTAAACTGCCTTCCTCCTCTGATTTGGTGCCATTGTTTTTCCAGCATGTGGTTCGTTTACATGGCATTCCAGAGAACATCGTTTCTGACAGAGGTTCCCAGTTTGTTTCGAGGTTTTGGCGAGCCTTTTGTGCTAGGATGGGCATTGATTTGTCTTTTTCCTCGGCTTTCCATCCTCAGACAAATGGCCAGACTGAACGAACCAATCAGACCTTGGAAACATATCTGAGATGTTTTGTTTCTGCTGATCAGGATGATTGGGTGTCCTTTTTGCCTTTGGCTGAGTTCGCCCTTAATAATCGGGCCAGCTCGGCTACTTTGGTTTCGCCGTTTTTCTGCAATTCTGGGTTCCACCCTCGTTTCTCTTCAGGGCAGGTTGAGTCTTCGGACTGTCCTGGTGTGGATACTGTGGTGGATAGGTTGCAGCAGATTTGGACTCATGTAGTGCACAATTTGACTTTGTCCCAGGAGAAGGCTCAACGTTTCGCTAACCGCAGGCGCTGTGTGGGTCTCCGACTTCGTGTTGGGGATTTGGTTTGGTTGTCATCTCGTTATATTCCTATGAAGGTTTCCTCTCCTAAATTTAAGCCTCGTTTCATTGGTCCATATAGGATTTCTGAGGTTCTTAATCCTGTGTCTTTTCGCTTGACTCTTCCAGCTTCTTTTTCCATCCATAACGTGTTCCATAGGTGATTGTTGCGGAGATACGTGGCAACTGTGGTTCCATCTATTGATCCTCCTGCTCCGGTTTTGGTTGAAGGGGAGTTGGAGTATATATTGGAGAAGATTTTGGATTCTCGTGTTTCGAGACGGAAACTCCAGTATCTGGTTGAGTGGAAAGGTTATGGTCAGGAAGATAATTCCTGGGTCTTTGCCTCTGATGTCCATGCTGCCGATCTGGTTTGTGCCTTTCATGTGGCTCATCCTGGTCAGCCTGGGGGCTCTGGTGAGGGTTCGGTGACCCCTCCTCAAGGAGGGGGGTACTGTTGTGAATTCTGTGGCCAAGCTCCCTCCTGTGGTCGTGAGTGGTACTTCGGCTGGTTCTGTCTATGAGCTTCCTTTGGTGGATGAGAGTGGTACTGCGGCTTCTGAGTTTCCTTCCTCAGGTGATGAGGTTAAGTCGTTAGGTGCTGCTCTATTTAACTCCACCTAGTGCTTTGATCCTGGCCTCCAGTCAATGTTCTAGTATTGGTCTTGCTTTCTCCTGGATCGTTCCTGTGGCCTGTCTATCCTGCATAAGCTACGTTTTGCTTGTGTTATTTTTGTTTGCTATTTTTTCTGTCCAGCTTGCTATATTGGTTTTTCTTGCTTGCTGGAAGCTCTGGGACGCAGAGGGAGCACCTCCGTACCGTTAGTCGGTGCGGAGGGTCTTTTTGCCCCCTCTGCGTGGTTGTTTGTAGGGTTTTGTGTTGACCACAAAGCAATCTTTCCTATCTTCGGTCTGTTCAGTAAGTTGGGCCTCACTTTGCTAAATCTATTTCATCTCTGCGTTTGTATTTTCATCTCAACTCACAGTCATTATATGTGGGGGGCTGCCTTTTCCTTCGGGGTATTTTTCTGAGGCAAGCTAGGCTTATTTTTCTTTCTTAGGGCTAGCTAGTTTCTCAGGCTGTGCTCGAAGCGCATAGGACTGGTCAGGAGCGCTCCACGGCTACCTATAGTGTGGTTGGATAGGATTAGGGATTGCGGTCAGCAGAGTTTCCACGTCTCAGAGCTCGTCCTATGTTTTTGGTAATTGTCAGGTCACTTTGTGTGCTCTGAACTTCAAGGTCCATTGTGGTTCTGAATTACCTGTTCATAACACCCATGTAACCAAGCAATTCCAGCCAGCGTCCTTCATTCATACTCCAGCCAAAGCAGAGTGGACCTCCTGAAACACGGGGTGACACTGAAAGAGGTACCCCAGCTTGGTAGACCTTGTTACACTGGTGGCAGACAGCGGGATATGATACCCCTTCTACAGGAGGAAAGGAATGAATGGAAAACAACTACCAGAAGTTAAAGAGGACATGAAAAGATCTGTTGGAAGCCCGAGGGTTGTTCGCCAGCAAGAAAAAAAAAGCAGATTTGATAGCAGCCATCATGGAACACGACAGTGCAGTGCCCCCCAATGTGAACGTGGAGGAGACTTGATTCCAGAGGGAGGTAAAGAACAGACTGGCGTTCTATGGCCCAAACCCTGCAGTAGAGATCATACGAGAGGTGATGGCTGATGTGTGTTCTTATCTGAAGGAAAAGATTGCCGAGCAGACCAGGATAGAGCTAGCCAAGATGGAGATGGCAGAGCGGACCAAAGTGGAACTGGCCAAGATGGAGGTGGCAGAGCGGAGAGAGGAGAGTTAGCGAGCAGGGGGAGCTCTGGCCTTCGACCAGGAACCTTCAACAGTAAGCCACAAAAAGATCAAGCATAATGCCTTCTGACAGTTGGGGGAGGCAGAGGAAGACATTGATGGCTTTCTGCAGGACTTTGAGCGGCAGTGTGCCCTTCATCAAGTGAAGCCGGAGGAACGGGTTCAGATTCTGGCTAGCAAGCTGACAGGCCGGGCAGCAAACGCCTATCGCACGGTACCTGATGAGGACTGTATGGACTATGAGCGGATCAAAGAAGTGATCCTAGCCCGGTATGCGCTGACACCAGAGGCATACCGCCAAAAGTTCCGCGTACTTATAAAACGCGTAACCAATACCCACGCTGAATGGGCCTGTAAATAACGGCGGTCACTGCTACAGTGGGTACAAGGGAGCCAAGCAACCACTAAGGAGGAAGGGAGCCAAGCAACCACTAAGGAGGACGTCCTCCTGCCCTGCAGGCAGCCCGGGATGATAATCGACAACAGCATCGATAGGTCATGTGGGTTAATGGAAAACGTGTGCAGGGACTAAGAGATTCCAGGGCAACTTTGACCCTTGTGAAGCCTCATCTCGTCCGGGACCAAGAGAAGATGGACCGGACAGTGGCAGTCCATGTAGCAGGGGGAGCTATACATCGACTGCCCACTGCCAGGATTCACCTGAACTGGGGAGTCGGGGATGGCCTTGTTGAGGTCGGCTTGATGGAGGATTTGCCTGCAGACGTCTTGCTGGGAAATGACCTGGGGCCCATGTTGTCTGCCTTCTCGGTTGCCCCTCTGGCTGAGACATATCCTGTGACCACCCGGAGACAAGCTCGAGCTGCGGAGGCGGAATCACACTCAGAGGAGGCCCAGGTAAGACATCCCAGCCCTACACGTATTCCCATAGCCAGACACATTTCTTGGGCCACCCCAAATGAATTTAAGAAGGAGTTACTTGAGGATCCTTCATTGGAGGGATATCGTGGGAAGGCACAGGAGGGGAGAGGGGTACTGGAAGGGGAACAGGTTGTATGGAAGCAGGGACTCCTCTACCGGATCACAGAGCAGCACCACACAGGGATGAGCCCCACTATAAAATGACAGCTTGTAGTTCCCAAGAAGTATAGGCAGGAGTTACTGCGAATCTCTCATGACATACCCTTGGCCGGGCACTTTGGCATCAGTCGCACCAGGCATCATCTGAAACAAAACTTCTTTTGGCCGAGGGTAACCTATGATGTTCGTCATTACTGCCAGACCTGTGACAGTTGCCAGCGCATTGGCAAGAGAGGAGATCAATGCAAAGCCAAATTACGCCCCCTCCCCATTGTGGAGGAACCATTTAGCCGAGTAGCTGTTGATCTGATAGGGCCGTTAGCCAAACCCAGTCCATCAGGGAAAAGGTATATATTGACAGTGGTAGATTATGCCACACGGTATCCAGAGGCGGTTGCGTTACCTAACATACTGGCAGAGACGGTGGCGGCCGCCCTGCTCCAGGTTTTCTCACGGGTCGGATTTCCCTGGGAGATTATCTCGGACCAGGGTACCCAGTTTACAGCAGAGGTGACCAACCAACTGTGGAAGCTGTGCGGCATAAAGTCCATTAGAAGCACTCCGTATCACCCGCAAACCAATGGGTTGTGTGAGCGCTTTAACGGGATGTTAAAACAACTCATTGGGACTATTACCAGGACCTACAGGGACTAGGAGAAATTCTTGCCACACCTCCTGTTTGCCTATCGGGAGGTGCCCCAAGAATCCACAGGGTTCTCCCCGTTCAGGCTGGTATACGGGAGACAGGTAAGGGGACCCCTAGACTTAGTGCTAGAACACTGGGAAAAGGAGGGCCTCATAGAAGGGGTACCTATTGTACCCTATGTGCTGGAATTCCGGGACCGCCTACAGGAGCTGACCCAGGCTGTGAGAACATGCAGGTGACCCAGCGGCGCCAGCGCATATGGTACGATCGGAGGGCCAGAGAGCGCACCTTGGAAATAGGACAGAAGGTCCTGGTGTTAGAACCCACTAGGCAGAACAAGTTCCAAGCTGCATGGCAGGGGCCCTACCAGGTAGTGGGGAAAATAGCCGACACAACCTATAATGTCGCCGATTGTGATGACCCCAGGGTTATCCGCATGTTCCACGTGAATATGCTGAAGCCCTACCGGGAGCACCCTGAAGAGGTAGTGGCCATCTGTGCACCTGAAGTAGAGAATTTATCCGGACTTCCCTTGCCGGATGTCTTAGGGGAAAGGACCCAGTCTAAAACATGGGACCAGGTACACTTCGGTGAAGACCTATGTCCTCGAGAGAGACAGCAGGCAGAGAAGTTGTTGAGGCAGTGACAGAGGATGTTTTCAGGGGGACCAGGGTACACTTGCCTGGCACAACACAAGGTGGAGACCCAGGATCAGACCCCCCTGCGACAAAACCCCCTTCCGCATTCCTGAGTCTGTACGAGAGGGGATGCAACAAGAGATACAAGAGATGTTGCATTTAGGGGTCATTGACAGGGGCGGATTATCAGAGGGTCAATATGGGCGGTAGCCCAGGGCCCAGTGATCTGGGGGGGCCCTGGGCTACCACACAGATTGACCCTCTGATGATCATCTGTGAATGCCGCTGCCGCCGCCGGCATTTATGTGCCCCTGCCGTAACCGGTGGGCAGAGAGAGGGGGCCCGCATCGGGCCCCTTCTCATCTGCTCACCGGGCCCCTTCCGGCGCTGCGGCGGTTTCCTATTGATGTGCGGGCACGCGCCCGCACGTCAATAGTTAGCAACAGCCGCCAGCCAATTGGAGGCTGGCAGCTGATGTCGGCCGCAGGCGCACACGTCGCCGGCGTCTGATGTCATTGTCAGTCGCCGGCGAGTGTGCTCTGTTGGAGGGAGCTCGTCGCTGGAGCGAGGACAGGTGAGGAGACTTTGTTTTTTTTGTTTTTTTTTATAACGGTGGACACACACTGAGGGCAATGCTGGAGGACACTGGGGCAGATTGCTGGAGGACACTGGGGCAATGCTGGAGGACACTGGGGCAGATTGCTGGAGGACACTGGGGCAGATTGCTGGAGGACACTGGGGCAGATTGCTGGAGGACACTGGGGCAGATTGCTGGAGGACACTGGGGCAATGCTGGAGGACACTGGGGCAATGCTGGAGGACACTGGGGCAGATTGCTGGAGGACACTGGGGCAGATTGCTGGAGGACACTGGGGCAGATTGCTGGAGGACACTGGGGCAGATTGCTGGAGGACACTGGGGCAATGCTGGAGGACACTGGGGCAATGCTGGAGGACACTGGGGCAGATTGCTGGAGGACACTGGGGCAGATTGCTGGAGGACACTGGGGCAGATTGCTGGAGGACACTGGGGCAGATTGCTGGAGGACACTGGGGCAGATTGCTGGAGGACACTGGGGCAATGCTGGAGGACACTGGGGCAGATTGCTGGAGGACACTGGGGCAGATTGCTGGAGGACACTGGGGCAGATTGCTGGAGGACACTGGGGCAGATTGCTGGAGGACACTGGGGCAATGCTGGAGGACACTGGGGCAATGCTGGAGGACACTGGGGCAGATTGCTGGAGGACACTGGGGCAGATTGCTGGAGGACACTGGGGCAGATTGCTGGAGGACACAGGGGCAGATTGGTGGAGGACACTGGGGAAGATTGCTGGAGGACACTGGGGCAGATTGCTGGAGGACACGGGGCAATGCTGGAGGACACTGGGGCAATGCTGGAGGACACTGGGGCAATGCTGGAGGACACTGGGGCAGATTGCTGGAGGACACTGGGGCAGATTGCTGGAGGACACTGGGGCAGATTGCTGGAGGACACTGGGGCAATGCTGGAGGACACTGGGGCAATGCTGGAGGACACTGGGGCAGATTGCTGGAGGACACTGGGGCAGATTGCTGGAGGACACTGGGGCAATGCTGGAGGACACTGGGGCAATGCTGGAGGACACTGGGGCAATGCAGGAGGACACTGGGGCAGATGGCTGGAGGACACTGGGGCAGATGGCTGGAGGACACTGGGGCAGATTGCTGGAGGACACTGGGGCAGATTGCTGGAGGACACTGGGGCAGATTGCTGGAGGACACTGGGGCAGATTGCTGAAGGACACTGGGGCAATGCTGGAGGACACTGGGGCAATGCTGGAGGACACAGGGGCAATGCTGGAGGACACTGGGGCAGATTGCTGGAGGACACTGGGGCAGATTGCTGGAGGACACTGGGGCAGATTGCTGGAGGACACTGGGGCAATGCTGGAGGACACTGGGGCAATGCTGGAGGACACTGGGGCAGATTGCTGGAGGACACTGGGGCAGATTGCTGGAGGACACTGGGGCAATGCTGGAGGACACTGGGGCAATGCTGGAGGACACTGGGGCAATGCTGGAGGACACTGGGGGAAATGCTGGACATACTGGGGGAAATGCTGCACATACTGGGGCAGATTGCTGGACACACTGGTGGTAATATTCTGGACACACTGTCTGGGGGCAATGCTGGACGCACTGGGGCAGATTGCTGGACACACTGTCTGGGGGCAATATGCTGGACACACTGGGGGTAATATGCTGGACACACTGGGGCAGATTGCTGGACACACTGGGGCAGATTGCTGGACACACTGTCTGGGGGCAATGCTGGACACACTGGGGGCAATATGCTGGAGACACTGGGGCAGATTGCTGGACACTGGGGCAATATGCTGGACATACTGGGGCAGATTGCTGGACACAATGGGGGCAGGACTGGAGGCATGGGCAGAATGTAGACACGGGGCATGATTGGAGACACGGGGCAGAATTAAAGACATGGGGCAGGATTGGATCATGGGGCAGGATGGATACGATGGAGACATATGGGGCAGGATGTGGAGATCATATGGGGTAGAATGGATACTCATGAGGGCAGGATGCGAGAACATATGGCTGGAGCCAGGAATGAGACACACGGGGCCAGGATGTGGAATATTATTACCATAGGGGCTAATTAAGGGATATTATTACTGCAGTGATGTATTTATTTTATTTTTTGAGTATACTGTTTTAAATGGGGGTCGGTCCTGTTACTGTGCAGAGTGACACTATATCGCCTTTTTTTCTTCATGTGGTGTAATGTAGAAGTTGTGAAAAATTAAGTAATGTGTTCTGCAAGCGGAGCTCGAGATAACTGTGTTATTTCCTGCAGAAACGAGTCCTGGCTGGAAGAAATGATGGCGGTCTGTGCTGGCTGAAAGATGAAGGACTTCACCTAGAGACGTCACTGGTGAGTCAGTGTTACCTATACACTGACACTATACACTGCATACTATATAGAGCTCCTGTGTATAATACCACCAGTGATCTCTGTATTACCTCTACACAGACACTGCATACTAAGTACAGATCTCCTGTGAATACTGGCACTTATGGTGATATTATTGTGTTGTTGTTTTTTACTGATCAGTATTGTAGTATTCAGTCACTATGTGGTGGTAATATGTGGTCTGGAAATGGTGTTGTGGTATTTGTCACTTGTATGTGATATTTGGTCACCAAGTGGTGGTAATATGTGGTCTTGACATGGTGCGGTGGTATTTGTTCCTTGTATGTGATATTATTCGATCACTGTGGTTGTAATTTGTGGTCTGGTCATGGCGCGGTGGTATTTGTTCCTTGTATGTGATATTATTCGATCACTGTGGTTGTAATTTGTGGTCTGGTCATGGTGCGGTGGTATTTGTTCCTTGTATGTGATATTATTGGTCAAAATATACCTAAATTGTATTGCAGATTCTAACAAATATTTAATAGGTTACAGTAGAGTAGGGCCCGGCCATTTTTCTGGAATAATCTGGTTCGGGTATATCATGACCCCCGTCAAATGACCCCCGTCACATGACCCCCGTCACATGACCCCCGTCACATGACCGGGGGGGGGGGGCCACAGTGTCTGAACAGCCCAGGGCCCTGGCTACCCTTAATCTACCCCTGGTCATTGAAGAGTCAGATAGTCCCTGGGCATCCCCCGTAGTGTTAGTGCCCAAGAAGGATGGGACTACACTGTTTTGTGTAGACTATCATAAACTCAATGAGAAAACAGTGATGGATGCATATCCCATGCCGCGTGTGGATGAGTTGTTAGACCGGCTGGCAGGGGCAAAATATTTGACCACCATCGATCTATGCAAAGGCTACTGGCAGATTCCCCTTAGTCCTGATGCTATTCCCAAGTCGGCATTTGTCACCCCGTTCGGCTTATTCCAGTTTCGAGTTATGCCATTCTGGATGAAGCATGCCCCGGCGACCTTCCAGAGGCTGGCTGACCGGTATCTGGATGGTCTCCAGGACTATGCTTGTGCCTACCTGGACGACATCGCCATCTACAGTGCGACATGGGAAGAGCATCTAAATCACCTAGAGACAGTATTGGACAGGATCCACAAGGCCGGAATCACCCTGAACCCAAGCAAGTGTCACGTGGGCAAAGCAGAGGCTCAGTATTTAGGGCATTGGGTGGGAAGTGGGAAACAGCGATCAGAACAAGCCAAGATTGAGGCCATAGCCAAATGGCCCACCCCACACACTAAAACCCAGGTCATGGCATTTCTAGGAACAGCGGTGTATTACAGCAAATTTGTTCCCAATTACAGCAGCGCAGCCAAGCCCCTCACTGATCTGACCCATAAGAACCAACCCCGCCAGGTAACCTGGACCCCAGAGTGTGAAGAAGCCTTCCGTCAACTAAAGGACGCCCTCACTAATACCCCTGTATTGGCCGCACCCGATCCAACTAAATGTTTCCTTGTTCACACAGATGCTTCTATGTTTGGATTGGGGGCAGTACTGAGCCAAGTCGGGCCGGACGGCCAAGAACACCCGGTAGCTTACCTGAGTCAGAAACTACTGCCCCGTGAAGTAAGCTATGCGGCCATCGAGAAGGAGTGCCTGGCGGTAGTATGGGCACTCAAAAAGTTACAACCATATTTGTATGGATGACAGTTTTCCCTCCTAACGGACCATAATCCCCTAGTCTGGCTTAATCGGGTCTAAGGAGACAACGCCAGATTGCTGCGGTGGAGTTTAGCCCTACAACCTCTGGACTTCACCATCCACTACAGACCCGGCAAACAAAACGGTAACGCCGATGGACTAAGTCGACAAACGGAACTTGTACCAACCCCATAAACTTCGGTCATTCCCAAACCGATCCGTTAAGGATCAGACTGTGTATGCCGATCGCGTCGCTGAAAAGGGGAGCTGTGTTACGTGTTACGGAACCACTCAGCACCCAGAATATGTTGTGCAGTTATATGTATGTATAATAGGTTCCATGTGAGATGTATGTCCCTAATGCATCAGCCCACAGG
Source organism: Ranitomeya imitator (assembly GCF_032444005.1). Taxonomy (NCBI): domain Eukaryota; kingdom Metazoa; phylum Chordata; class Amphibia; order Anura; family Dendrobatidae; genus Ranitomeya; species Ranitomeya imitator. The sequence continues at coordinate 184,431,756 of NC_091284.1, forward strand.
CTGCGCCCCTGGGCAGAGGGGACACGATATTCCCCTTTTGTCCGCCCCCCACCTTTGTAATTCCCACAGTAAATATCAGCAGGCTCCGGCCACCTGCGGCTATTGTAATGTATGTCTGGCCTGCCGCTTTTCTATTGGCCTGCCCTCTGTATCTGTGTGATATATTCTGTATCCTGTGAGTAAAGTGTTGTCAGACTGGAAATACGTGGAGAAGCAGTGATCTTTTATATGCGCCCATGTAACCAAGCAATTCCAGGCAGCGTCCTTCATTCATACTCCAGCCAAAGCAGAGTGGACCTCCTGAAACACGGGGTGGTACTGAAAGAGGTACCCCAGCTTGGTAGACCCTGTTACAATAATAATAATAATATTATAATAATAATAATAATAATAATAATAATAATAATAATAAAATTGTACCAAATTGTACCTTTAAGCTGCCATGTATGTAGTGTAGATGAGCATTTGGTCAGACATCAAGGCAGACTTATCTGCTAAAAGATTTGCAGTGTGACAGCAAAGAAACATTTGCACAAAATGTAACACAACTGAGTTGTGCCAAGAACATTGGCACTCCTCACACCTTCATTATCCTTACTAGTTTGAGCGCCAAGTGTTTTTCTTGACACAACCTGTCCCTGGCACTTTTTTCCTTGGTGCTCAGGCTAATTCTGAGTAATTTATAATTGCTTTGCACTTGGAATAAAACATATACTTTTATTGTGGCATATAGATTATGTAAAAAAGATAAAGCACAAATACCATCAAACAAAATAAAATAACCAAATGTTACCAAACATGAATAGACATGTACTGTACCTGTTTGTATCAACCACAGAACGGCTCTTCATTCGTCCTCTTCAGTATAGTCATGTGCTGTAATACATGATTATTTCAATGTAAGCTAACACCAATAAACATCTCCTACACCCTTTGCCCTTCTCACCTTGAGTTTGTGTTTTCTTGTAGAAAAATATATAGAATTGAGAGTCCTCAGTGGTTGATACCTTTTAATAGCTAATGTTTTCTTGTAGGCACTGCCTAATTTCAATTCTCCATTTTCAGATATGAACTGGTCATGTCCAATGCAAAGAAATAAACCCATAACGATATTATAACTTCTTTTTTATTCTTTTGTACATAGTGCTACAATCAGTTTAATAAAGAGCACTGTGTTGCTACATGCCTCCCTAAGCAATGAAAATATTTCCCAATATTTCAGTAAGAAGGTTATAATAATCATATAAAGAACTGGCAGAGAATGCCATGTGAGCAGTGTGCCAATTATGCCTTGTTCGCATTTCCTTATACTGATATTGCGTCAGCGTGGGACGATTAGAGATGAATTCCAGAAGGAAGTGTACCATCAGCTCCTGATAATTACTTGGATATATTGTAAATACAGGCTCATCTGTCGTTATAAAGGACTAATTCTTAAATATTGAGGAAAATGCAAAGGTAAGCACAACCTGTTCCCATGCATCCAATCAAGAGTTAATGACTTCCAAGGTCAATAACCTCACTGCATATCAATTGTGTAAAAACAAGAAAATAAGTAAATTACTCACAGCATATAAATGACAAACTTCAATTATTCTCTGAAAACTAAACAAGAAGGGGCAGATGCAAAACATTTACAGCATACCTACTAATGTAGGCCTACACCTCTTCCGGACAGGGAGATTTTCTAGCGTAGCTTTCATTTTTTCATTTCTCCTTTTTACAAGACTTATACACACGTGGTCAAAATTGTTGGCATCCCTCGTTTAATGACAGAAAACCCACAATGGTCACAGAAATAACTTGAATCTGACAAAAGTAATAATAAATAAAAAATCTATGAAAATGAACAAATGAAAGTCAGACATTGCTTTTCAACCATTCTTCCACAGAATTAAAAAAATGAAACTCATGAAATAGGCCTGGACAGAAATGATGGCACTCTTATCTTAATATTTTGTTGCACAACCTTTTGAGGCAATCACTGCAAACAATTCCTGTAACTGTCAATGAGACTTCTGCACCTCTTGACAGGTATTTTGGCCCACTCCTCAAGAGCAAGCTGCTCCAGTTTTCTCGTGTTTGAAGGTTCCCTTTTCCAGATGGCATGTTTCAACTCTTTCCAAACATGCTCAATAGGATTTTGGTCAGGGCTCATAGAAAGCCACTTCAGAATAGTCCAATATTTTCCTCTTAGCCATTATTGGATGTTTTTAGCTGTGTGTTTTGGGTCATTATCTTGTTGCAAGACCCATGACCTGTGACTGAACCAAGCTTTCTGACACTGGGCAGCACATTTCTCTCTAGAATCCCTTGATAGTCTTGATATTTCATTGTACCCTGCACAGATTCTAGACACCCTGTGCCAGATGCAGCAAAGCAGCCCCAGAACATAACAGAGCCTTCTCCATGTTTCACAGTAGGGATAGTGTTCTTTTCTTGATATGCTTCATTTTTCCATCTGTGAACATAGAGCTGATGTGCCTGGACAAAAAGTTCCCTTTCTGTCTCATTTGTCCATAGGTCACTTTCCCAGAAGCTTTGTGGCCTGTCAACATGTAGTTTGGCAAATTCCAGTCTGGCTTTTTTATGATTTTTTTCAACAATGGTGTCCTCCTTGGTGGTCTCCCATGAAGTCCACTTTGACTCATACAACAATGGATTTTGCAATCTGACACTGATGTTCCTTGAGCTTGAAGTTCACCTTAAATCTGTTTCGAAGTTTTTCTGAGCTGTTTTGTTACCATTTGTATAATCTGTCTCTCTGGTTTGTCATCAATTTTCCTCCTGCCGCCACATCCAGGGAGGTTGGCTACAGTTCCATGGATTTTAAATTTCTGAAAAATATGTGCAGCTGTAGTCAGAGGAACATCAAGCAGTTTGGAGATGGTCTTATAAGTTTTACCTTTAACATGCTTTTCTATAATTTTCTTTCTAATCTCCTGAGACAACTCTTTCCTTCGCTTCCTCTGGTCCATGTTGAGTGTGATACACACCATGTTACCAAACAGCACAGTCTGTAGCCCTATATGCAGTCCTACTCACTGATTCCAAGATTATAGACATCTGTGACGCTAGTTAGTGGACACACCTTGATTTAACATGTCTCTTTTGAGTCTATAGGTACCGTTACACTAAACGATTTACCAACGATCACGACCAGCGATACGACCTGGCCGTGATCGTTGGTAAATCGTTGTGTGGTCGCTGGAGAGCTGTCACACAGACAGCTCTCCAGCGACCAACGATGCCGAAGTCCCCGGGTAACCAGGGTAAACATCGGGTTACTAAGCGCAGGGCCGCGCTTAGTTACCCGATGTTTACCCTGGTTACCATTGTAAAAGTAAAAAAAAAAAACAGTACATACTCACATTCCTGTCACGTCCCCCAGCGTCAGCTTCCCTGCACTGTGTCAGTGCCGGCCGTAAAGCAGAGCGGTGACGTCACCGCTGTGCTCTGCTTTATGGCCGGCAGTGCGGGAAGCTGACGCAGGGGGACGTGACAGGGATGTGAGTATGTACTTTTTTTTTAACTTTTACAATGGTAACCAGGGTAAATATCGGGTTACTAAGCGCGGCCCTGCGCTTAGTAACCCGATATTTACCCTGGTTACCAGTGAACACATCGCTGGATCGGCGTCACACACGCCGATCTAGCGATGACAGCGGGTGATCAGCGACCAAAAAAAAGTCCTGATCATTCCCAGCGACCAACGATCTCCCAGCAGGGGCCTGATTGTTGGTCGCTGTCACGCATAACGATTTCGTTAATGATATCGTTGCTACGTCACAAAAAGCAACTATATCGTTAACAAAATCGTTATGTGTGAAGGTACCTTAAGGGTATGTGCACGCAATATCTTTATCAGATCAATTTACCACCTATATCATTTTTAGAAAACGGCACAGAGGAGTGGTACTGTGTCATTATCTGCTGCAAGGATTTAGTGTAGCAAGCGCCACTGGTGTTCAAATATATACTTTCAATTTGAAGGTGGACACGCTTGACATAGCTCTCAGAAAACTATAGAATAGAATGAACATAAGCATTTCCATGTAAAGATTTTGTGTGCATAGGTTCAGGTTTTTGAATGTGTATTAATCGCTTCAGGTTTAATAAGTTGCCAAGCAGCTAAAAGAAGTGATATGTTCTTTATTCAGGCATCTTCTGCTCAAAAGACACTATATTCTTTACAAGTCAATAAAAAGGTTCAAGGAGGCAAGGGAGACATTAGGCATCTTTTTGAGTGTTTACCCAGCGGTTTTGCTTCAATAACTGCTAGTAGTTTCTTCATGGTTGAATGGAAAAAATTAAAAAAGAAAAACACCAGTAAATGAGACAACTCAAAAAAGCTGGTGGTCAAGAAAATCAAAAAAGTGCTTAGGAAAAAGAAAAAAAAAAACACGCTAATGTGTTGAGAAACACGGCAGGTTCACTGGAGTTTAAAAACCATTGTGTGCATATACTATTAGGGTGCATTTACACTGCACGATTATCGGGAATGAGCATTCATAGGAACTCCTTGTTTCCTAATAATCGGGCTGTATAAACAGGCTGTAGGTTACTTAACAAATGAGCAAATCAACTATTTGTCAGGTGAAATGATTTTTACGCTTACTTAGTATTCATTGTTTTGAGCAGTGCATCTTCCTGTGTGAAGAAGACGTGATGCAGAGAAAATTAGTATTTTATATTTACAGAACAATATGTTACAAGTATTCTGTGCTCTTTGGAAGGGTGGTCGGCCTGTCTAAACAGGCTATCAAAGAGAATCTGTCAGCACAATTTTGTAGTGTAAAGACATGGCTGTAATACTATTACATTGATGCCATTGTTGATTGAAGAAATCCACTTTGCTGTTCCTTCTTAATCATCATTTGAAGTTTTCTGCTAATTATGATTTCGTTGCACAAGGGCCGGACTTTGCACTGCATCTTCTCCTCCCCTTCTACAGGGAGCAGAAGACGCAGTGCACAGTCCGGCCCCTGTGCACCGCAATCTAAATCAGAAGAAACCTTCAAATGATGATTTAAGAAGAACAACAATCACCTCTGGTAATTTCTTCACCAAAGGTATCAATTTAATCAGTATTAACGCACCATTACAGCTATGTCTTTACTTTACACTACAAAATCGTGCTGACGGGTTCTTTTTAAATAACTACTAACTGGCAATTAAATAAACGTTCGGCAGTCATTTAATTATACAAGTTGGCCAATAAAACCCACGTTGTAATGGCAGATGTCCCAAACACACAAAACAAGACCCTATGAAAACTATACTTGGACAAGTGAACATTCCTCAGTTTATAGATCAAGAATAAAGGTCCAGTCATACTGAGGCATTGGCATCTGGGGTCCATAGGGTTTACATTACACCTGGAGAACAGAATAATGTAGTCTGCTGGACAACTACCTGCGTTGTCCATTATAAGTCCATTGACTCATCAAACAGGCTCGATTTCTAATCAGTGGTTTGGGGTACTTAGATGTAAGGGTTTCTTTAAGTAAGTCGACATTGAGAAACACTGATGAGTAGTAAAAGAGATGGTCATGTTGTACACAAGTCAAGCAAGGATGAACATGAAACTACTCAGTAAGATCCTGGGCCGCACATATGTTGCAGGTTCATGTATTATTTATTTCATTGGACTGAATTACCATCAGCTCTTCTTCTGTTTGCGTTTTCTTTATACTCTCATCACCATACAATGTCGCGGCTAGAATTGTAAAGCCTTATGTAAACACAGCTGATATTTTCCTCTGTAGAGAAAGTCTGAAATCTGTGACAAAGTCTGTGTGTGTCAGACACTAGTGCACTATGCTCAGTTTAGAGTGAATCAATATAAATATAGACTTACGAATAACACAGAGGAAGATGACAGCCAGGAAACACAGACCAGTTGCCAGCTATAGCCACATGTTATAATAACAGCAGTCGAGGCGTGGTATGTGTCCTGGCAGCCGCCATGGTTTGGGCTTGTAGCTTGGCATTCAAAGCAAACCATTGAGTGCTCATTGTCGTCAATGCCAAAGTTGATGGTTTGTTGTTGCCATAGCCCCTGTATTGTGCATCACTACATCCTAGACTTGACAGATCCTTATTACGGCCCTTGACTGACTTCATTACTCAATAACTGCATATTAACTTTCTTTCAGACCTCAAATTAACAAACTCTCAAAATTCTTTACATACTGATCTACTTGAAGAACCCTACACTTATATTTGCTTTGATTTGGATTATCGTTACAAATCCATACATTCCCACATTGTATTATGAGAAGGTTAAAAGTACATTAGCATTATCATTACATTTTCTACATGACAGTATGGTAACATTTCATTACAAGTCAATTCCCAATAGGGTTAACAATTCGCGGATGAATAACGCTCATTCAGTTCTAGGCCCTGAGACTGAATAAACCCCCATTTATTCCAATATTTAAAACTGATATCTTAAATTACTAGGACAAATATGAAAACTCACTGATGAGATACAGTATGTATGAAGATATACTGCCATTTTTGGAGACACAAATTAAGTTTTTTTTTTATCAGAAAGAGTCACCATTAAACCACAGATTTACTACAGTAAATATTTTCACCAATGGTTCAGCTAAGAAAAGGGGAGATGAACAATGCCAGACGAGTTCTGGTGTTCAGTAATATAGACTTCTTTGGCAAATGAGGTGCACATCATGCTGGAATCTGGCATTAGCACACAAAAATATATTACTATAAAAACACTAAATAATACCACCATTCCATGAATAAATATTACTGCCATATGCTCATACTGAATAGAATCATAGAATGGTAGAGTTGGAAGGGACCTCCAAGGTTATCGTGTCCAACCCCCAGCTGAATGCAGGACTCACTAAATCATCTCAGACAGATGTCTGTCCAGACTCTGTTTGAAGACTTCCATTGAAGGAGAACCCCCCCACCTCTCGTGGCAGCCTGTTCCACTCATTATTCACCCTCACTGTCAAAAAGTGTTTTTCTAATATCTAATCTGTATCTTTTCCCTTTCAGTTTTGTTCCATTGCTTCTAGTCTTTCTTTGTGCCAATGAGAATAATGGTGATCCCTCTACAATGTGACATCCCTTGAGATATTTGTAGACAGCTAATAAGTCTCCTCTTAGGGTACCGTCACACAGTAGCACTTTTGTCGCTACGACGGTACGATTCGTGACGTTCCAGCGATAGCCATATGATATCGCTGTGTCTGACACGCAGCAGCGATCAGGGACCCTGCTGAGAATCGTACGTCGTAGCAGATCGTTTGGAACATTCTTTCATCGCTGGATGTCCCGCTGTCATCGCTGGATCGATGTGTGTGACACCGATCCAGCGACGTGTTCGCTTGTAACCAGGGTAAACATCGGGTTACTAAGCGCAGGGCCGCGATTAGTAACCCGATGTTTATCCTGGTTACCATCGTAAATGTAAAAAAAAAAAAAACAGTACATACTTACATTCCGGTGTCCGTCAGGTCCCTTGCCGTCTGCTTCCCGCACTGACTGACTGCCGGCCGTAAAGTGAAAGCAGAGCACAGCGCGCTGTGCTGTGCTTTCACTTTACGGCCGGCAGTCAGTCAGTGCGGGAAGCAGACGGCAAGGGACAGACACCGGAATGTAAGTATGTAGTGTTTGTTTGTTTTTTACGCTGGTAACCAGGGTAAACATCGGGTTACTAAGCGCGGCCCTGACATGATAGATGGTGTAATGCCAGAAAGAATTAGAGGACACGAGGTTGCAGTCTCTTTACCTTTTACTGGTAGTAGGCAGCCACAGTCCAGGGTACGGATCACAGGTGATTGTGTGGTCCGGCCAGCCTGGAAGCGATTCAGAGATCCCCCTAGCCAGGTGGGGATGGAAGCCTTCCTTACTACCGCTGTGTTGTAGTTCCTTGCTGCCTAAGGTTTCACACAAGATCCTCACTTTCTCTCTGTCCCTTTAGGTAGGACACTACCTGCATGGCAGGCAAATTGGGCCTTTTTACAGGTGTCTCGGGTTGCGACTCCGGGCTCTATATGCTGCTGTGCCTTCGGGTGTTAATGGTAGTCAGGCATCAAATACTTAAATCCCCCCACTGTATATATATATATATATATATATATATATATATATACACAGTACAGACCAAAAGTTTGGACACACCTCATTTAAATGCAGGTAGCAAATTAGATGCTATTCCATCCGGTTTGCGTTTAGTTGAACAATCATTTATTTTTCAACAGGACAATGACTCCAAACACACCTCCAGGCTGTGTAAGGGCTATTTGACCAAGAAGGAGAGTGATGGGGTGCTACGCCAGATGACCTGGCCTCCACAGTCACCAGACCTGAACCCAGTCGAGATGGTTTGGGGTGAGCTGGACCGCAGAGTGAAGGCAAAAGGGCCAACAAGTGCTAAGCATCTCTGGGAACTCCTTCAAGATTGTTGGAAGACCATTCCCAGTGACTACCTCTTGAAGCTCATCAAGAGAATGCCAAGAGTGTGCAAAGCAGTCATCAAAGCAAAAGGTGGCTACTTTGAAGAACCTAGAATATAAGACAAAATTTCAGATGTTTCACACTTTTTTGTTAAGTATATAATTCCACATGTGTTAATTCATAGTTTTGATGCCTTCAGTGTGAATGTACAATTGTTATAGTCATGAAAATACAGAAAAATCTTTAAATGAGAAGGCGTGTCCAAACTTTTGGTCTGTACTATATATATATATATATTTATATATATATATATACTTGCCTTGCAATGTCTTCACATCCTGTTCTGTCCAGATGTATCCGGATCCCATATTTCCAAGTGGCGGAAGTTCACCGACCGCCATACTGGGACACCCTAGTAATGGGTGTCTCAATATGGAAACTGCTGGTGGTACCAGCCTCTTGCGCGGTACCACCAGCGAAAAACCGTTGTGAACATGCCGCCGCCAGGATCAGCCGAATGTTTCATTGACGACCACCATCTTTGGACAGGAGGAACGCATGCGCAGTTTTAATGTGATCGCTGCTATCTGTCTGCACAAAGATGGCTGTGGTCTGATTTACTGCGCCTGCGCGAATTCTGCGTAGGCGCAGTGAATCATTATGCTGATCCCGGTGGCAGATGCGCGACGTGTCTACAAACAGAGGAAGCTGGTCACATTAAGGGGTTTTCCCACGAACGAAAGATCATTTTAAAAATTGTCTGTGTCTGACCGTGTATGGGAGCACATGGGGTACACAGGTCAAAGAAGAGATGACATGAGAGGAGAAGACAGCAGATGGGGTAGAGAGAAAGCGCACAGGGGTGAGAGAGACAGTGCACAAGGGAAGACAACTCAATTGGGACAGCACATGAAGGAAGAACACAGCACAGGAAGGAGGATAGCATATGGGGTAGACAGGTCAAAGAAGAGAGCGCAGCCGGGAGAAGTCAGCACATGGGGAAAGACAGAGTGTATAGGTGGGGAAGCACATGGGGGGGAGAGATTCTCAACGCTGAAAAGCCTTCCCCCATCATGATATTACCGCCCTCCCGATACGATAACACCGGACCACCATCAAGTATATATATATATATATATATATATATATATATATATATATATGTATATATATATATATAGTGCCTTGCAAAAGAATTCGGCTCCCTGGAACTTTTCAGCCTTTTCCCACATATCATGCTTCAAAGATACCATATGTAAATTTTTGGTGAAGAATCAAAAACAAGTGGAACACAATTGAGAAGTTGAACAAAATGTATTGGTTATTTTAAATTTTCATGGAAATTCAAAAACTGAAAAGTGTGACTAGCAATATTATTCGGCCCCTTTAACTTAATACTTTCTTGCACCACCTTTTGCTGCGATTACAGCTGCAAGTCACTTGGGGTATGTCTTTATCAGTTTTGTACATCGAGAGACTGAAATTCTTGCCCATTCTTCCTTGGCAAAAAGCTCGAGCTCAGTGAGGTTTGATGGAGAACGTTTGTGAACAGCAGTTTTTAGCTCTTTCTACAGATTCTCAATTGGATTGAGGTCTGGACTTTGACTTGGCCATTCTAACACCTGGATACGTTTATTTGTGAACCATTCCATTGTAGATTTTGCTTTATTTTTGGGAACATTTTCTTGTTGGAAGACAAATCTCCGTCCCAGTCTCAGGTCTTTTGCAGACTCCAACAGGTTTTCTTCAAGAATGGTCCTGTATTTGGCTCCATCCATCTTCCCATCAATTTTAACCATCTTCCCTGTCCCTGCTGAAGAAAAGCAGGCCCAAACCATGATGCTGCCACCACCATGTTTGACAGTGGGGATGGTGTGTTCAGAGTGATGAGATGTGTTGCCTTTACGCCAAACATATCGTTTGGCATTGTTGCTAAAAAGTTAAATTTTGGTTTTGTCTGACCAGAGCACCTTCTTCCACATGTTTGGTGTGTCTCCGAGGTGGCTTGTTGCAAACTTTAAACAACACTTTTTATGGATATCTTTGAGAAATGGCTTTCTTCTTGCCACCCTTCCATAAAGGCCAGATTTGTGCAGTGTAAGACTGATTGTCGTCCTATGGACAGACTGTCCCACCTCAGCTGTAGATCTCTGCAGTTCATCCAGAGTGATCATGGGCCTCTTGGCTGGATCTCTGATCAGTCTTCTCCTTGAAAGTTTAGAGGGATGGATGGGTCTTGGTAGATTTGCAGTGGTATGATACTCCTTCCATTTCAATATGATCGCTTGCACAGTGCTCCTTGGGATGTTTAAAATTTGGGGGCAGGATGCTGGGCACACTGGGGGCAGGATGCTGGACACATTGGGGGCAGAGATGCTGGACACATTGGGGGCAGAGATGCTGGACACTGGGGGCAGAGATGCTGGACACTGGGGGCAGAGATGCTGGACACACTGAGGGCAGGACTGGAGACATGGGCAGAATGTAGATACGGGGCATGATTGGAGACATGGGGCAGAATGAAAGACATGTGGCAGGATTGGAGACAGATCGTGCAGGTTCATGGGGCAGGATGGATACATGGAGACTGATGGGGCAGGATGGGGAGATCATATGGGGCAGGATGGATACTCATGAGGGCAGGATGGGAGAACATATGGCTGAAGCCAGGAATGAGATACACGGGGCCAGGATGGGGGATGTTATTATTACCATAGGGGCTAATTAAGGGATATTATTACTAAAGTGATGTATTTATTTTATTTTTTGAGTACACTGTTTTAAATGGGGGGGGGGCAGTCCTGTTACTGTGTAGAGTGACACTATGTTGCCTCTTTTTCTTCATGTGGTATAATGTAGAGTTTGGGAAAAATTAAGTAATATGTTCTGCAAGCGGAGCTCGAGATAACTGTGTTATTTCCTGCAGAGACGAGTCCTGGCTGGATGAAGTGTTGGCGGTCTGTGTTGGATGAAAGATGAAGGACTTCACCTAGAGACGTCACTGGTGAGTCAGTGTTACCTATACACTGACACTATACACTGTATACTATATACTGAACTGAAGGGTAAATTGACTAGATCAATGGATGTTTGACAGGTTATAGTTTCACACAGCAACTATTTTTCTGGAATAATCTGGTTCAGGTATATGATGACCCCGTGGCATGACCCCGTCGCATGACCCCGTCGCATGGCTCAGTCCCATGACCCCGTCACATGACCGGGGGGCCCACAGTGTCTGAGCAGCCCGGGGCCCTGGCTACCCTTAATCCACCCCTGGTTGTGAGAATTCAGAAGCCGCAATGTCAGGATTCAGCTCTACAGGTTCCAGCAGTTGTCACATGGACACTTCACTCATATGCCACTTTCATACTTATGGTCCTGTGACAACGAGATTCTCTTCTGCTTCTCTCAGTTTTTCACTGAACATTGAGAGCATTAAGGAGAGGAGCTCGTCGGTACATGACTAAGTGTACAAAGCACACATGTCCTGGGGGGGGGCACCAAAATGAATTCTTGCCCCTGGAGCCAGAAACCCTATGTACACCTCTACCGGTATGCTACTTTGAGCGGTGATTACCGGTTCCGGTGGGTGGGAAGTTTAAAATAATATGCAAGTGGCTACATTTGGGTAATACTTACCTGCTACATATTTCCTTCAATATTGGTTGCATCTTTGTTGCACTGTGTACTATGTTTGGAAGATAAAAATCTTCCTGATTCATTAAAGACTCAAATTATGGCATGCTTTGCACTTCATCTCTGCTTGATTAGTGTAGGTGCACAAACTCACCCCAATCTTATGAATAAATCAGTGCATGAGGTCTGTTAGAGCAAGGGTAGATTAATCATCTATAAAGGATATAGCAGATTCTTGCTGTAACGTTATCATGCCTTGTGATTTACTGCTGGCTATGTCTCAGGCGCCCAGTGGAGTGCTGCTGTATTCATGATGTCCCTGGTGGCCCAAATGGTATTAAAACCCTGCTGTAATTTCCCTTGTGGCCCAATGAGAATATTGTGTTGTCGTAATGTCTATGCAGTTTTGTCAGTTTTAAGCTTTCTGAAATGTTCCCGTTTGTTCATCAGTATTACTTTTTTTGGCTCTGTTTTATTCTCCACTTCTCTCCACTGCTCCCAACAGGAGGTCTGTGCAGTCGGTGCTGTGACCATGACCTCTTGTCTCCAGGTTCCTGTAATAACTCAAAATCCTCATCTGGAGTTTAAGTCTAACCAATTGGGCAACTTACATTTTTTTATTAAATTCAGTGCCAGTATTCAGACAGGTTGTAAATCTTAGACAGTAAAAACAGAGCCTAAAAGTGCAAGATCTGGTGGGCCAGGGCATAAGGACATTTGAATAAGTATAAAAAAGGTGAAAAGTAAAATCATGACTAATCCTCAGCTATTTGGCAGATCACAAATGTAGAGTTTTATCTATATATATAATTGTCTAAGGGTTTTTCCGTCTGTCTGTCTGTCTTTCTGTCTGTCTGTCTGTCTTTCTGTCTGTCTGTCTGTCCTGGAAATCCCACGTCTCTGATTGGTCGAGACGTGCACAGCGACGATGATGTCATAAAGGACGTAGACATCCCGCGTCTCTGATTGGTCGAGGCTGCCAGGCCTCGACCAATCAGAGACGGGCACAGCGACGATGATGTCATAATGGTTGCCATGGCGACGATGATGTCATAAAGGTTGCCTCGACCAATCAGCGACGGGCACAGTCTGCCGCGAATTCTGGAATCATCATTGTCCATATACTACGGGGACATACATATTCTAGAATACCCGATGCGTTAGAATCGGGCCACAGTCTAGTAGTTATATACTTTATTATTTAGTTATAGTGGACACAAGATCAGTATGAAATATGACTGAGTAGGGACCCATGATATCTTTGTTAAATCACCTGTAAAGGATTTCTATTAGAGAAGATATGGATTTAGACAAGATTTGGAAAACTACTGCACATGTAAGCCATCGTAAGATTACATAGACATTGACAGCAGAAAGCTCCTGTCCAAGAACATTTGATCTCTTTCAAAATCTGTTGAAGTATACTGTTATGGCCTCAGCTGGTTAGAGGTGAGGTCAGAGTGAGAAACATGGAACAGCGGCCATTACACAGCGGGCTGGACTTGGCGGACAACATGTGAATCAGTGAGAACTAGGACAGTAGTGTATACAGGATGGCAGGCAGATAAGCAGAGCAGAACAAGAGGCCAAAAGTGTGGACAAACAAAGGAGCTGAAGAAGTCAGGGTTTGAATTATAAAAAAAAAGGTTAGTGGTCGAGTTGCATGCTATCAGGAGACCAATGGCAATGCCAGATATGTAGGCAATCGTAAACAGTTGGATAACAATGGGCAAAATGATAAACCAGCAAACTGAATACTTGCTTGAATAAAAGATTACACACTGTGGCAGCAGCACTGTTGTGTGAACAGCACCAGAGTTCATTATGCTTACAGCAAACAAATGCAGATAGATGACAAAGGAGTTTGCTGAAGAGAGGATTGCCAGCTAAGGAAACTCCAGAAATACATGTGAATGAAGTCAAAGTGTACTGAATACTCAGACTGCACACAGCTGTCTGAGCCGGCCTTGAAAGGTCTGGGGTTATGATGTCACAGGACTTTTCAGGGCAGGTAGTAACACATATAGCAAATCATCCCTTATGATTCCTCAGGAAATCCCTCCTTAGTGTTCCGATGTATTTCTGAGTAATTTTGAGCTGCAGAAATTGTTACCACCATAACTTACACACAGGCAGTAGGGTCGTTGGCTTTCTATCCTTTTTATGTTGGTGGCAGGCCCAGCAGGTTGTATAAGTTGTCTGATATATAATAGTGCTGGTCAATATTGGATCAATATTGGATCAATAGTGCTGGTCAATGTTTATGGATCCCTGTCTCCTGCACAGATTCCTAAAATCCCCCTGTCTTCTTGTTATTAGTAATAGTTCCGTGTGTCATTGTCCAACTTTTAGGGTATGTGCACATGTTGCAGATTCCATTGGGATTTTTCCACGCAGATTCAGCAGAATCCGCTGGTACAACGCCCTGCGTTTTACCTGTGGATTCCCCGTGGATTTTGTGCGATTTTTATGCGGATTTCGTCTGTGCTTTTACACCTGCAGATTCCAATTATGGAACAGGTGTAAAACGCTGCGTAATCCGCACAAAGAAATGACATGCTGCGGAAAATAAACCGCAGCGGTTTCGCGCGGAATTTTCCTCAGCATGTGCACTGCGGATTTGGTTTCCCATACGTTAACATGGTACTATACAATGCATGGAAAATTGCTGCAGATCCGCAGGGCCAAATCCGCTGCGAATCCGCAGCCAAATCCGCAACGTGTGCACATACCCTTATACCTGTACAGTGCCAGGTCCGTTTAAGGAATTAGAGAGTGGAGTAGATTTACTATGCTATATGTGCCTGTGCACCAAAACATATGCTAACATTTTGGCTGAAATTTCACGAGTAATTCAATAATTCATGTAAATTTAATCCAGTCTAAAAGAGCATGAAATATTGTGATATATTTTGAAGACTCTCTAGTCTAAACTTACACTGTTTAAGAATCAGATATTTTTAGTAAATTGACCCCTTTGATTCAAAGCAATTTCCATTTTGTAAGGCTCTTCTTGTAATTCCAGATGCGCTGTATTTGTCCCTGTCTGCACTACTGTATAGTATTACCGCATCATTGATATTGCCAGCCATTTCTAATGTGACCTTTGTTGCAGGTCAACACATCAGGTAATACTTTCCCTTTCACTTACCTATTAATGATAAACTTACCTAAGTTAATGATAAACTTACCTGGAGCAGCCAGTGCCAGGCAGCAGCTGCCAAGGCAAACAGGATCATGGGGTGCATTAAAAGAGGTCTGGATACACATGATGAGAGCATTATACTGCCTCTGTACAAATCCCTAGTTAGACCGCACATGGAGTACTGTGTCCAGTTTTGGGCACCGGTGCTCAGGAAGGATATAATGGGACTAGAGAGAGTACAAAGGAGGGCAACAAAATTAATAAAGGGGATGGGAGAACTACAATACCCAGATAGATTAGCGAAATTAGGATTATTTAGTCTAGAAAAAAGACGACTGAGGGGCGATCTAATAACCATGTATAAGTATATAAGGGGACAATACAAATATCTCGCTGAGGATCTGTTTATACCAAGGAAGGTGACGGGCACAAGGGGGCATTCTTTGCGTCTGGAGGAGAGAAGGTTTTTCCACCAACATAGAAGAGGATTCTTTACTGTTAGGGCAGTGAGAATCTGGAATTGCTTGCCTGAGGAGGAGGTGATGGCGAACTCAGTCGAGGGGTTCAAGAGAGGCCTGGATGTCTTCCTGGAGCAGAACAATATTGTATCATACAATTATTAGGTTCTGTAGAAGGACGTAGATCTGGGGATTTATTATGATGGAATATAGGCTGAACTGGATGGACAAATGTCTTTTTTCGGCCTTACTAACTATGTTACTATGTTACTATGTTACTATTTTCAGCACACAGAGGGAAAAAAAGATCTAACACTTCTGTCCAGTTTCTCCCCAAAACATGAGGAACCGTTTTCTTCTATTCAGGTGAATACGGTACTGAGGTGCGGCCAGGGAGCTGGTGACAGGGTGACTCATGTGTGTGGAGACTAGCTGGCGTAACATGTTCTTAAAGAGACAATCAAGTAACATTTGTTGTAGAACGTGAGCTTTATGTAAGTTGGCTGTTATCTCAAAATAGCAACATTGCTTACTTTAACTTTAATATACCTAATGAGAAATATAAGTTTAAGAGAAGGTGTATGAAGGAAACAACTATAATATGCATAGAATTAGTGTCCTACAGCTACAATCCGTGTCTTTTGCATGCAGTTTGATGAGTTCATAAGTATCAGACTGAGTTTGGTAGAATCTGCTAACTTTGGCCTACTCAGCTGTAGAACTAATCGATCTAGATTCCAACATGTCTGACCCTTCGGACCCCTGGGAGATTCCCCGATGCCAGAGTGGTCTGGTGGCCCATTGTTCCGATTTTCCCATGGAAATAAACAGTCGCTGTCGGCTAAGCATTCATGCATATGTGAGGAGTGGTGAGAAATTAAATAATTGACAGGCCAACGAGGATTTGGCCAACAGCTACTTCACACTTATGACTTTCTTTAGGATTTTTCCAAAACAATTTAATTAGAGTCAAGATAAGGAAAATATAATAATGTGTTCATTGGCAATACATTTTATACTTTGTAACAAAAAATTATGGATTGCTAGGATTCGTTCCTATAGATTAAAGTTGTGAAAACAGTATATGTCCCTCATATATTAGGAGTCTGTCAGTGGCTCGATCATAGAGAACATAGGAGCACTACTGTGTATGGAGGTGTAAGGAGGTGGTGGAAAACCTCATTGCCTCCCCTCTCCCCATGTGATGAGTCCAGTGCGCTTTATGCGGTACCCAAATGGTGTACCTATGTGTTAATACCTAATTGTAAAATGTATTGTCATGTGTTTTATGCTGTTATGTAATGCTATGTACCACTTATATTTTAAAAGTTTAGCATTTTCATAAGGGTAACAGGAGAAAATGGAATCTAAAATTTCTTGTGCAAATCCTCCTGAGTGCGCAGATACCTCATATGTGGCCCCGTTTTGGAATCTAGATCTCTCAAGGAATAGATCGGGATGTGTGGTGAGAATCTTGAACCAAGAGGTGCTTCACAGAATTTTGCAACGTAGATCTGTGGAAATGAAAAAATAATAATTTTCACCCAACAATGTTCTTTTAGCCTCATATTTTTTTTTAATTTTTACAAAGATAGCAGGAGAAAATAGACCTGAAAATTTGTTGTGCAGTTTCTACTGAGTACCACAATACTCCATATGTGGCCTACTTTTGAGGCAAAGTGCACAGCTCAGAAGCAAAAGAGCACCATATTGAAGTTCAGATATTGCTGGACTGGTGTGAGGGTGACATGTCACATTGGTAGAGCCCCTGAGGTGCCATAACAGCAGAATCTCCCTATAAGAGATCCTATTTTATAAACTACACCTCTCCAATAATTCATTTAGGCCTGCAGCGATCATATTGACACCACTGGTGGGTCACAGAATTTTATACCATTGGGCGGTGAAGAAAAAAGTAACTACATTTTTACATCCAACATTTTGTTTTAGCACCAGATTTCACATTTTTGCACTGGGAAATGGGTAAAAATGGCACCAAAATGTGTTGCACAATTTCTCCTGAATGTAGAAATACCCCATATGTGGCTGTACAGTACTACTTAGATATATAGCGAGACTCTGGAGGGACGGGTTGTTATTTGCCTCATGTAGCGCAGATTTCCTAGAATAGTTTACGGACTCCATATACAGATCCCCTAAGTGCTAGAAAAACAGAATCCCCCATCAAGTGACCTTATTTTGGAAATTATACCCCCTTGGGAATTTATCTGCATGTGTCGTGATGATTTTGAATCCATGGGTGTTTTCCAAAAACAAACAGTAGTGGATGTTGCTGAGTGAAAATTACGAACTGCCACTGTAGTGCTCAGTACATTGTAATGACCAGTACGTTGCAGTGACCAGTACATTATAGTGACCAGTATGCTGTGCCCAGCTCATGTACCCATAGATTAGGTGGGCTCTCAGTGCTACAGAAATGCCAAACATGTGGGTGCTAAATGTAGTTTATGGCACACTGTGGAGCTCAGAAGGGAAGGGGGCATTTGCATTTGCTGGATTTAATCTTGAGGGTGGCGGGGAGAGGAGCCATTTTGCATTTCCAGAACCTTTGCACTACCATCAACTTGGAAGCCCCCTATGTTTCCATTGACAGATGACAAAGCTGAACGGGGACTTGCTTTTTTTGGGGATTGAATTAAAGCTTTTATTGGGAACATTTTACATAACGTTTCGGATCACATTTATCCGGTATCTATGCTGTGCATTTACGACATGATTCAGATGAAACCCACAGGAGATTCCTTTACTATAATGAGGCAGAAGAGATACTCTGGATTCTGTCTGGCCTCTATTTAGCGTTGTCCTACTTTTCAGAGGCGCACAAATCTGTAGCCGACGGCAATTTTATGCACACCTAAAAAAGATGGACACTGCCGGATCATAAGTTAGATGGCATTCACAGTGCCTCCATTTGCCCTATTATAGGGAAGCTTCCATTGGGGGTTCCGTCTGAATCATGTATTTCAGAGATTTACACTGGTACCCCAGTATAAGTGCTCAGCGTAGAGCTCAGGATAAATGTGAGTCGGACCTTACTGCGATAATTGGGAGGCAGAATGAAAAAATCAAAAGTAGGTAAAGAATACCATTCCTTATGTGGTATAATTAATTAAACAACTTTGTTTTTTGGGTTGGTGCGATTACAGCGATACCAGATTTATATGTTTTTTATGTTTGGCTGCTGTCACACACTAAAAAAATGCTTTTTTTGCAAAAGCATCACCATATTTTGAGAGCTATAATTTTTCCATATTTCTACCAACACAGTTATGTTGGGGCTTGTTTTTTGAGGGACAGTCAATGTTTTTATTGGTACCATGTTTGGGCACATGACATTTTTTGATCGCTTTCCATTCCAGTTTTTGTGAGGCAGAATGAACAAACAGCAGCAATTCAGAAATTGTCTGTTGTTTTTTATTTATGCCGTTCCGTATGTGGTAAAACTGATAATGCAGCTTTATTCTTCGGGTCAGTACGATTACAGTGATACAACATTTATATGTTTTTTTATGTTTTGGAGCTTTTACGCATCAAAAGCTATTTTATAGAAAAAAATATTATTTTTGTATAGCTCTATTGTGAGAAATATAACTTTTTTATATTTCCTCTGATTTAGCTGTATTGTGGCTTGTTTTTTGCGGGACAAGATGATGTTTTCAGCAATTTAATTTTTATTTACATTCGTCCTTTTGATCGCATTTTAAATATGTGTACTTTTTTTTTTATATTTTTTTCTTAAAAACATTTATTTATGGGTACATCATTTTTTAAATTATTATTTAGTGATTGCAAAATCCGCAGTGAAAAACCGCTGCGGTTTTTACTGTGGATTTACCGCGGTTTTTAATGGGGATTCTGCTGCGGTTTTCCATCTGCAGTTTTCTATTGGAGCAGATGGAAAACCGCTGCGGAATCCACACAAAGAATTGACATGCTGCGGAAAATAAACCGCTGCGTTTCCGCGCATTTTTTTCCGCAGCATGTGCACAGCGGTTTTTGTTTTCCATAGGTTAACATGGTACTGTACACCACATAGAAAACTGCTGCGGATCCGTAGTGTCAAAAACGCTGCGGATCCGCAGTAAATACCGCAACGTGTGCACATAGCCTCAGAGCTTGACTGAACTGGTGCCGCTCCCGCCCCTATAACTGAATAACGGATACTGTCAGGGAGAATAAAGATCATATTGTCCCCGCTGCATTCAGCTGCGTGCAGGCACCGGACAGCATCATAATGCTGTTAACCTGCAGATTAACCGCATATCTGCAGATTAACAAGTGGTACTCTTGGTGACAGATTCACTTTAAAGTGCCAGGAGCAGGACGGGCACCACTCCTGCACTGCGTTCCGGGTGTCAGTGCAACACCCCAGGTAAACCGGTTGTTGCAGTGATGTTGCTTTCCTTTCGGGGAGGGCGATATCATGCTTGGAGGCAAGGGGAATTGCACACACATGCAACACATTCTGAATCCAGGCCAGGAGGGGGAGCTCAGGACCCGGATTCAGGGGAGCTTCCCTCAAATATGGATATATGTCCTGGTCTGGAGGAGGAGTTAGCCAGTCTGAGAGAGACAGAAGGAGAAGGAAGTCTGAAACAGACAGAGAGGCCTAGCAGCCACGTGGGAGCTGCAGCCTCTGGAAAGAAGAATAACCTGAAGGGTTGACTGTGGTGGAGCTACAGAGGGAAGGAGCAAAGGAGAGAAGGATGCTCAGGGGGGAACGGTGACTGGACACCCTCAGAGTCAGAGCGCAGAAACTGGGTACCGGGAGCCCGAGGCTTTTGTGGGACTCTAAGACACATAGCAAAACTGGAGGGCTAAGAACTTTAAGTGATTGGTCCGCACCACATCTGACACGCAGCAGCACCTGAAGAGACCCATGATAGAGACCCTGTAAAACGGCTCAAGCTGTCCGTCATGCAGGTACCTGTTTCAGGACAGGGGAAAAGAGGACTTTGCCAGTAAGCTTCAGGCAGCAGGGACCTCGCATACAGCAGCGCTAGTAGAAAAGGCTCACGGACCTCACCTGGGGAGAGGAGTCCCCTATTGCCTCCAAGCCGGCCGAACCATAGCCACACTTGTGCCTGGTACCCTGGACTGTGGTTCACTACTATCAGTAACTCAGGTAAAGACTTTACAACGCTGTGTCCTTTACTCATTGACCGACATACACCGTCATCGCCATACACCTTGGGAGCCTGAGGACCCCGCTTCACCTGTGGGAAGCGTTACCATCATTGCTGCTACAACATCCCCCAGAGGTCCCCTTTAAAGCAGCATCGGTCCCCCTATTGACCGAACACCACAGGTGGCGTCACGACAGACTTTATCACCTTTCCCCTCTTACAGTGAGCGCCCAGGGCCAGGGACCGAGTCACAGCCACTGTGACATCCCCTTTAATAGCGACCGGACCCGGTGCCGAGTAGCCCGCTGCCCTGGTGGGTGACTCATCAGCTGTCTGAATCAGCCCATGTGTGCGCAAAATTGCCATGACAACCTATGATGGGATCGCAAAAGCCTGCTGACAAATTCTCTTTAAGCTCCTATTTAGTGACATTTTCTTTGGGGTCACATTTGTTTTTGGGAGCTCTGTAACAGATGGAGCTAGGCATCACGTTGGCTCAGTGGTTAGCACTGCAGCCTTGCAGCACTGTGGCCCTGGTTTCAAATCACGACAACCCCTGCAAGGAGTTTGCATGTTCTCCCCATGTTTGAGTGGGTTTCCTCTGGGTTCTAAATGGCAACATCTGTAAAGCGCTGTGAAATATGATGGCACTTTATAAGTAAGCATAATAATAGCTGTTGAGAGCTGTTAGTTTGTGCATTTGCACTGTTCCCTTTAATAAGTGCAGCCACAGCAAACAAAACTATCAGAAATAATATATAGATTTCAGCAATAGTTACATTCTGAGTCCACGACCCTTTAGTTTTAAGGTAAACTGTCTGTAATTATTAAATGTTTCATTTTTTTATATTTTCTTTTTTATCTTAAAGGGGTTGTCCCACAGAGAAAACACATTAAAAAGTGAGCGATTGACATGTTGGCATTGCAATTGGGCATTCGGTTTTTGCCAGTTTAGGTAGATGACTGCTTTTCTCAGTGTGAACACAAGATGACAGCGAGATGTTCTCTCTTTTATTCCGCAGCAGTACCAGCAGACATCTCCCTAGTGAGAAGGTGAGTCATCACTGCTCCAATCCATTGTACACACTGTCTAGGATGGTCAGAGCTAGAATTTAGTTGCTCTGAATCCGCCAGACAACTGTATATGGAAACTCGTTATGTCACTGTTTCATAAATCTTATATAATGATATCCTTCTGAAATAAGCTACAGACTGCACAGTAGGTGGCTATCTGGCGATGAGACATATTAGTTCAGTAGCTATTAGCCTCATGTTGGAAGAGACTCTTTATTGTGTTTATATGTTAAACTCTCTAAGGCCCCCTTCACGTGTGCTCATTTCAGGTACATTTTTCTCACGAATACCATACGTACTCTTTATAATCTATGGTGCTACACACATGTCCATTTTTTACCAGCAGCACGGATGAGAAGTCTATGGGTCCATATAAAACACGTAAAGCACACAGATGGCATCCATGTGCTGTACATGTTTTACATTGCAAAGTACTGGTGAAGCCATACTGGAAAAACAGATGGCACGCGATGGCACCCGGATGACACACTGGTGGCACATGGATGACACTGATGGCACATGGATGACACACTGATAACACACTGATGACACACGTGTAGGAAGGAGAGTCAAACTTGCGGTCTCTCCTGCATGTCTTGGCCGGAACTG
This sequence comes from Ranitomeya imitator, assembly GCF_032444005.1. Classification (NCBI taxonomy): domain Eukaryota; kingdom Metazoa; phylum Chordata; class Amphibia; order Anura; family Dendrobatidae; genus Ranitomeya; species Ranitomeya imitator. Next base: position 184,454,267 of record NC_091284.1, read on the forward strand.
TCGGGGCTGTCACCATTGTTTCAGGGGGAAGAGATTTTGGACCGGAGCAGTTCAGGACACCTGACTGATGGGGACGGGTCCGACATAAATAGCAGTCTGAGCGGGAAGACGGGACACTTGGCGGGGAACGAGCTTGTGAGACTGTTGACTCCCTCTTGACGGACCCACGCCAGCAAGCTGTGTCTGTATCCCTGGCTAGTGATACTGCTAACACATACTACCCCAGCCCAGAGAGACATCACACAAGGTAGTGACCAGGATAGAGTTCATACCTTGGCTCCACTCACCACCGTGGAGGCACTGCTTAGTCCCATGCTTGTGGTGCCTGCGAAGCACCGGCCTGTGCTTGTGGCTGTGTCCGCTGGACTGTGTGCTTCAACTGTGGCCTTGTCTACTGAGCTTTCCACTTCTTCCACTGTGCCACCAACCATCATCTCTACCCCACCGTGTGCCCAGATCAGGAGATCACGTGCTGAAGAACCTGGAGGATTTATCGTCGAAGGAGACAGTGCATTGCCCTTCTGTGGGACCGGATCAGAGACATCTTGCGCACAGCGCCGCCAAGGGATCTTCCAGCCACCTTCCTCCAGAGCACAGAGACTGATAAATTAACCTGTTATTTTCTTATTCATTTGACTTTCCCTTATCCACAAGTTCATATCCTTTACCCCCTGCATGTACCAATACTGTATATACAGTTATATGAAAAAGTTTGGGCACCCCTATTAATCTTAAGCTTAATGTTTTATAAAAATTGTTTTTTTTTGCAACAGCTATTTCAGTTTCATATATCTAATAACTGTTGGACACAGTAATGTTTCTGCCTTGAAATGAGGTTTATTGTACTAACAGAAAATGTGCAATCTGCATTCAAACAAAATTTGACAGGTGCATAAGTATGGGCACCCTTATCATTTTCTTGTTTTAAATACTCCTACCTACGTTTTACTGACTTACTAAAGCACTTTTTTTTGTTTTCTAACCTCATTGAGCTTTGAACTTCATACCCAGGTGTATGCAATCATGAGAAAAGCTACTTAAAGAGGCCACTTGCAAGTTGTTCTCCTGTTTGAATCTCCTCTGAAGAGTGACATCATGGGCTCCTCAAAACAACTGTCTAATGATCTGAAAACAAAGATTATTCAACATAGTTGTTCAGGGGAAGGATACAAAAAGCTGTCTCAGAGATTTAACCTGTTAATTTCCACTGTGAGGAACATAGTAAGGAAATGGAAGAACACAGGTACAGTTCTTGTTAAGGCCAGAAGTGGCAGGCCAAGAAAAACATCAGAAAGGCAGAGAAGAAGAATGGTGAGATCAGTCAAGGACAATCCTCAGACCACCTCCAGAGAGCTGCAGCATCAACTTGCTGCAGATGGTGTCACTGTGCATCGGTCAACTATACAATGCACTTTGGACAAGGAGAAGCTGTATGGGAGAGTGATGCGAAAGAAGCCGTTTCTGCAAGCACGCCACAAACAAAGTTGGCTGAGGTATGCAAAAGCACATTTGGAGAAGCCAATTTCTTTTTGGAAGAAGGTCCTGTGGACTGATGAAACCAAGATTGAGTTGTTTGGTCATACAAAAAGGTGTTATGCATGGCGGCCAAAAAACACAACATTCCAAGAAAAACACTTGCTACCCACAGTAAAATTTGGTGGAGGTTCCATCATGCTTTGGGGCTGTGTGGCCAATGCCGGCACCGGGAATCTTGTTAAAGTTGAGGGACGCATGGATTCCTCTCAGTATCAGCAGATTCTTGACAATAATGTTCATGAATCAGTGACAAAGTTGAAGTTACGCAGGGGATGGATCTTTCAGCAAGACAATGATCCAAAACACCGCTCCAAATCTACTCAGGCATTCATGCAGAGGAACAATTACACTGTTCTGGAATTGCCATCACAGTCCCCAGACCTAAATATCATTGAACATCTGTGAGATCATTTGAATAGGGCTGTCTATGTTCGGCGACCATCAAACTTAACTGAACTGGAATTGTTTTGTAAAGAGGAATGGTCAAAAATACCTTCATCCAGGATCCAGGAACTCATTAAAAACTACAGGAAGCGACTAGAGGCTGTTATTTTTGCAAAAGGAGGATCTACTAAATATTAATGTCACTTTTCTGGTGGGGTGCCCATACTTATGCACCTGTCAAATTTTGTTTGAATGCAGATTGCACATTTTCTGTTAGTACAATAAACCTCATTTCAAGGCAGAAACATTACTGTGTCTTACAGTTATTAGATATATGAAACTCAAATAGCGGTTGCAAAAAAAAAACAATTTTTATAAAACATTAAGCTCAAGATTAATATGGGTGCCCAAACTTTTTCATATAACTGTATATATAAAGAACCTGTTAACCCTTGCTCTGCCTTCTGTGTGTCACTGCATCCTACGCACCTGCTAGCATCCTACACACAGATGACACACTTATGGCACATGGATGAAACTCTGATGACACACTGATGGCATATGGATGGCACTGATGGCACACAGATGACACACTAATGGTACTCTGATGGCACATGGATGACACACTGATGGCACATGGATGACACACTTATGACAGACGGATGACACACTGATGGCACACGGATGACACTCTGATGCCACACGGATGATACACAGATGGCACATGAATGACACTGATGGCACACGGATGAAACTCTGATGGCACATGGATGACACTCTGATGGTAGATGGATGACTCACTGATGGCACACAGATGACACTGATGGCACACAGATGACATTCTGATGCCACACGGATGACACACTGATGGTACATGAATGACACTGATGGCCCACGGATGAAACTCTGAGGGTACATGGATGAAACTCTGATGGCACATGAATGACACTGATGGCACACGGATGACACACTGATGGCATACGGATGACACACTGATGGCACACAGATGACACCCTGATGACACACGGATGACACTCTAATGGCACAAGGATGACACTTTGATGGCACATGGATGAAACTCTGATGGCACATGGATGACACTCTGATGGCACATGGATGACACTCTAATGGCACACGGATGACACTGATGGCACATGGATGACACACTGATGGCACACGGATGACACACTGATGCACACGGATGACACTATGATGGCACAAGGATGACACTCTGATGGCACAAGGATGACACTCTGATGGCACATGGATGACACACTGATGGCACATGGATGACACACTGATGGCACACAGATTACACACTGATGGCATACAGATTACACACTGATGGCACACGGATGACACTATGATGGCACACGGATGACACTATGATGGCACAAGGATGACACTCTGATGGCACATGGATGACACACTGATGGCACATGGATGACACACTGATGGCACACAGATTACACACTGATGGCATACAGATTACACACTGATGGCACACGGATGACACTATGATGGCACACGGATGACACTATGATGGCACATGGATGACACGCGGATGGCACACGGATGACACACGGCTAACACTGATGGCACACAGATGACACACTGATGACATACTGCTGGCTCAGTTAAACAAAACACTGATGACACTGGCGTTGATTTTTTCCGGTAGCGGTTCTATACTGACGTGTGAAGGAGGACTAAGCTTATTTTCAGAAGTTTAATTTCCCACACTACAGCTCAATGAACAACGGGGTTATATGTTGCCTGCTGAAGTCTTTACAGAGACTGAGCTTCATAGAGGACCATGAGTTACACTATATACTGCAATAAAACAATAATAAAAATAAACATATTTGGTATCACCGTGATCTTGAAAGTTCAGTCTATCAAAATATAAATTCCAGAATTGCAGATTTTTAGCACTAGCCTATTATTATTTATTTTTACTCACTTATATAGCTACATTAATTCCACAGAGCTTCACACATATTGCTATCACTGTCCCCAATGGGGCTCACAATCTAAATTCTGTATCAGTTTGTCTTTGGCGTTAGGGAGGAAACAATAGAACCCAGAGGAAACCCATGCAAACACAGAAAGGACATACTAACTGCTTGCAAATGATGTTGCTAGTGGAATTTGAACCCAGGACTCCAGATATATTAAAAAGCAACCAAATGGTTATATACAGTGGGGCAAAAAAGTATTTAGTCAGTCAGCAATAGTGCAAGTTCCACCACTTAAAAAGATGAGAGGCGTCTGTAATTTACATCATAGGTAGACCTCAACTATGGGAGACAAACTGAGAAAAAAAAATCCAGAAAATCACATTGTCTGTTTTTTTAACATTTTATTTGCATATTATGGTGGAAAATAAGTATTTGGTCAGAAACAAACAATCAAGATTTCTGGCTCTCACAGACCTGTAACTTCTTCTTTAAGAGTCTCCTCTTTCCTCCACTCATTACCTGTAGTAATGGCACCTGTTTAAACTTGTTATCAGTATAAAAAGACACCTGTGCACACCCTCAAACAGTCTGACTGCAAACTCCACTATGGTGAAGACCAAAGAGCTGTCAAAGGACACCAGAAACAAAATTGTAGCCCTGCACCAGGCTGGGAAGACTGAATCTGCAATAGCCAACCAGCTTGGAGTGAAGAAATCAACAGTGGGAGCAATAATTAAAAAATGGAAGACATACAAGACCACTGATAATCTCCCTCGATCTGGGGCTCCACGCAAAATCCCACCCCGTGGGGTCAGAATGATCACAAGAACGGTGAGCAAAAATCCCAGAACCACGCGGGGGGACCTAGTGAATGAACTGCAGAGAGCTGGGACCAATGTAACAAGGCCTACCATAAGTAACACACTACGCCACCATGGACTCAGATCCTGCAGTGCCAGACGTGTCCCACTGCTTAAGCCAGTACATGTCCGGGCCCGTCTGAAGTTTGCTAGAGAGCATTTGGATGATCCAGAGGAGTTTTGGGAGAATGTCCTATGGTCTGATGAAACCAAACTGGAACTGTTTGGTAGAAACACAACTTGTCGTGTTTGGAGGAAAAAGAATACTGAGTTGCATCCATCAAACACCATACCTACTGTAAAGCATGGTGGTGGAAACATCATGCTTTGGGGCTGTTTCTCTGCAAAGGGGCCAGGACGACTGATCCGGGTACATGAAAGAATGAATGGGGCCATGTATCGTGAGATTTTGAGTGCAAACCTCCTTCCATCAGCAAGGGCATTGAAGATGAAACGTGGCTGGGTCTTTCAACATGACAATGATCCAAAGCACACCGCCAGGGCAACGAAGGAGTGGCTTCGTAAGAAGCATTTCAAGGTCCTGGAGTGGCCTAGCCAGTCTCCAGATCTCAACCCTATAGAAAACCTTTGGAGGGAGTTGAAAGTCCGTGTTGCCAAGCGAAAAGCCAAAAACATCACTGCTCTAGAGGAGATCTGCATGGAGGAATGGGCCAAGATACCAACAACAGTGTGTGGCAACCTTGTGAAGACTTACAGAAAACGTTTGACCTCTGTCATTGCCAACAAAGGATATATTACAAAGTATTGAGATGAAATTTTGTTTCTGACCAAATACTTATTTTCCACCATAATATGCAAATAAAATGTTAAAAAACAGACAATGTGATTTTCTGGATTTTTTTTTCTCAGTTTGTCTCCCATAGTTGAGGTCTACCTATGATGTAAATTACAGACGCCTCTCATCTTTTTAAGTGGTGGAACTTGCACTATTGCTGACTGACTAAATACTTTTTTGCCCCACTGTATATCCTCAAATGGTATCAATAAAGTCAAGCCAAAATGCATCATAAAAGTCAAGCCAAAACACAGCTCTATCGATAGGAAAATACAAATCTTATGGGTCTTGGAAAATGGCAACAGAAACCCCATTTTTTTAAATACCGTAAATGAATATTTTTTCACCACTTAAAAAATGTGTGAAAGTTTGGCATTGCTATCATCATATTGACAAGGAGTAGAGTTGAGCGACCTTGACCTTTTTAGAGTCGAGCCGGGTTTCGCGAAACCCGACTATCTCAAAAGTCGGGTCGAGTGAAATCGGCCGATTATGACGTAAAGTCGGGATCGACCGAAACACGAAACCCAATGCAAGTCAATGGGGCAGCATAGTCGGCAGTGAGTGGGGGCCAGGAAAACACCTAGAGTGCCCATTTTAATGTCAAAACCATCCATTCTTCTTAATGAAGCTTGTCAAGCGTAATTTACCTTATAATAATTGGAAGGCATTTGAAATTGGGGGTCATTTGGCTAAAGTTGTGGTGGGTAGGGCTGGTTCAAGTAATTAGTGGGCCCAGGAAATCTGGACCACGTCACGGCAGTGGAGCAGGGAGAGGTAAGTATTTCAACTTTGCAAGTGCTGTGAACCTGAGCAAGCAGGGGGGGCCCACTCGTTGGCATTGGCACTGGCACAGGGCCCTTCAAAGTACAGCGGTGTGTTTGCACGGCGGGGGCGCCTCCCACCGGCAGCAACACTTTTGCGTACTATGAGAGGCCCTGTGCCAGTGACGTCGCCAACTAGTATTCCTCCCCCCACCTGATGAAGGAACCTGCACTTTCATCTGCACCTTCCTCTTTGTCCCCGTGTAAGGTGGTATGGTATGCGGGAAGAGCAACCTGACTTTCAGCAGGGTCACAATGTTGTTGTGTAGCGTGCACGGGGAATGTTGCGTTATGGGTCAATGTACCAGCAGACTCATCTATCACTGGCTGGGCAATGGGCAGGATGAGGAGGAAACACAGATATAGGCCCAAAGAATAAAGTTGGCTAAATGCAGTTCAAAATTGGTAAAACAGGAATAACCAGGGGGCATTGCAGTGGAGGACAACTGGAATGAGAGGCAGACACCGATAGTAGGCCCCAACCCAACTAGTAGGCCAAATGCAGTCTAACATTAACAACTACTTAACGAGCGCCTGAAAACGGAATTTCAGGACAGGAAACCAGGAGAACAGCAAGGAGCGGCAGACACTGTTAGTAGTCCCCAAACCAACTAGTACGACAAATGCAGTTGTTCCATTTAACCACAATTTAACGAGAGCCTGAAGATAGAAGCTCAGGAAAGGCAACCTGGAGAACACCTTGGAGTGGAACACACCATCTCTCTCCACCCCATACCCATTTTGTAGGCCTAATGCAGTGTAGTTTTCTACAACTACTAAACGAGAGTCGGAAGACCGAAGTAATGGCAAGGAAACCTGGGGAACACCTTGGAGTGTAACACACCATCTCTCTCCACCCGATACCCATTTTGTAGGCCTAATGCAGTGTAGTTTTCTACAACTACTAAACGAGAGTCGGAAGACCGAAGCAATGGCAAGGAAACCTGGGGAACACCTTGGAGTGTAACACACCATCTCTCTCCACCCGATACCCATTTTGTAGGCCTAATGCAGTGTAGTTTTCTACAACTACTAAACGAGAGTCGGAAGACCGAAGCAATGGCAAGGAAACCTGGGGAACACCTTGGAGTGTAACACACCATCTCTCTCCACCCGATACCCATTTAGTAGGCCTAATGCAGTCTAGTTTTCTACAACTACTAAAGGAGAGTCGGAAGACCGAAGCAATGGCAAGGAAACCTGGGGAACACCTTGGAGTGTAACACACCATCTCTCTCCACCCGATACCCAATTTGTAGGCCTAATGCAGTGTAGTTTTCTACAACTACTAAACGAGAGTCGGAAGACCGAAGCAATGGCAAGGAAACCTGGGAACACCTTGGAGTGTAACACACCATCTCTCTCCACCCGATACCCATTTTGTAGGCCTAATGCAGTGTAGTTTTCTACAACTACTAAACGAGAGTCGGAAGACCAAAGCAATGGCAAGGAAACCTGGGGAACACCTTGGAGTGTAACACACCATCTCTCTCCACCCGATACCCATTTTGTAGGCCTAATGCAGTGTAGTTTTCTACAACTACTAAACGAGAGTCGGAAGACCGAAGCAATGGCAAGGAAACCTGGGGAACACCTTGGAGTGTAACACACCATCTCTCTCCACCCCATACCCAATTTGTAGGCCTAATGCAGCCTACTTTCCGACAACTACTAAACGAGAGCATGAAGATCGAAGCTCAGGAAAGGCAACCTGGGGAACACCTTGGAGTGTAACACACCCTCTCTCTACACCACGGAAGGGCTGATTCTTAGGAAGGAAGGCTGTCGGAAAGAAGCAGGGCGCGTCCGAGGGTGATTATATTCTTATTAGGTATATACTCACCCTCGGACGCGCCCTGCTTCTTTATTTGTAATGAATGTTTATTTGCAATGTGGTTTTGACTTACTCTATTTTTTTGGTAAATAATGATTTTATTATTTTCATTGTTTTGCATCTTCTTGGCAATAATATAAAGAAGACGCGACAGGACAACACTCGGTGGATGCCATATCTGTGTTTTAAATTGAAAAAAACTTTCAGTTAACTACATGCAGGAGAAAGTTATTGTAGCTGGTGGCCATTTTTAGTACTGTACCAGATTTTTGTTGTATGTGTTTGTTTTTAATGTTAAAATGTCTGCATTTGATATCTCTCCAGTATTTTCTTTTTTATAAGCAAAATACTTATTTTTATATTTTCTGATGTTGGTTCAAGGGGTACACGGGCAGCAGTAGACAGGTCAGTGGAGGCCTAGTGGAAGGAGGGACCGCAGAAAGGCTTCGAAGCCCTAACATAATAAATTGGGCTGGCTGTAGGCAATTTAAAATTGGTTCCAGGGGAACCCGGGCAGCAGTAGACAGGTCAGTGGAGGCCTAGTGGAAGGAGGGACCGCAGACAGGCTTCGAAGCCCTAACATAATAAATTGGGATGGCTGTAGGCAATTTAAAATTGGTTCCAGGGGAACACGGGCGGCAGTAGACAGGTCAGTGGAGGCCTAGTGGAAGGAGGGACCGCAGACAGGCTTCGAAGCCCTAACATAATAAATTGGGCTGGCTGTAGGCAATTTAAAATTGGTTCCAGGGGAACACGGACAGCAGTAGACAGGTCAGTGGAGGCCTAGTGGAAGGAGGGACCGCAGACAGGCTTCGAAGCCCTAACATAATAAATTGGGCTGGCTGTAGGCAATTTAAAATTGGTTCCAGGGGAACCCGGGCAGCAGTAGACAGGTCAGTGGAGGCCTAGTGGAAGGAGGGACCGCAGACAGGCTTCGAAGCCCTAACATAATAAATTGGGCTGGCTGTAGGCAATTTAAAATTGGTTCCAGGGGAACACGGGCGGCAGTAGACAGGTCAGTGGAGGCCTAGTGGAAGGAGGGACCGCAGACAGGCTTCGAAGCCCTAACATAATAAATTGGGCTGGCTGTAGGCAATTTAAAATTGGTTCCAGGGGAACACGGGCGGCAGTAGACAGGTCAGTGGAGGCCTAGTGGAAGGAGGGACCGCAGACAGGCTTCGAAGCCCTAACATAATAAATTGGGCTGGCTGTAGGCAATTTAAAATTGGTTCCAGGGGAACACGGGCGGCAGTAGACAGGTCAGTGGAGGCCTAGTGGAAGGAGGGACCGCAGACAGGCTTCGAAGCCCTAACATAATAAATTGGGCTGGCTGTAGGCAATTTAAAATTGGTTCCAGGGGAACACGGACAGCAGTAGACAGGTCAGTGGAGGCCTAGTGGAAGGAGGGACCGCAGACAGGCTTCGAAGCCCTAACATAATAAATTGGGCTGGCTGTAGGCAATTTAAAATTGGTTCCAGGGGAACCCGGGCAGCAGTAGACAGGTCAGTGGAGGCCTAGTGGAAGGAGGGACCGCAGACAGGCTTCAAAGCCCTAACATAATAAATTGGGCTGGCTGTAGGCAATTTAAAATTGGTTCCAGGGGAACACGGGCGGCAGTAGACAGGTCAGTGTAGTAGTAGTGGAAAGAACGGGCCGCAGACAGGCTTCGAAGGCCTAACATAACAAAAATTGGGCTGTAGGCAATTTAAAATTGGTTCCAGGGGAACACGGGCGGCAGTAGACAGGTCAGTGGCGGCCTAGTGGAAGGAGGGACCGCAGACAGGCTTCGAAGCCCTAACATAATAAATTGGGCTGGTTGTAGGCAATTTAAAATTGGTTCCAGGGGAACCCGGGCAGCAGTAGACAGGTCAGTGGAGGCCTAGTGGAAGGAGGGACCGCAGACAGGCTTCGAAGCCCTAACATAATAAATTGGGCTGGCTGTAGGCAATTTAAAATTGGTTCCAGGGGAACCCGGGCAGCAGTAGACAGGTCAGTGGAGGCCTAGTGGAAGGAGGGACCGCAGACAGGCTTCGAAGCCCTAACATAATAAATTGGGCTGGCTGTAGGCAATTTAAAATTGGTTCCAGGGGAACACGGGCGGCAGTAGACAGGTCAGTGGAGGCCTAGTGGAAGGAGTGACCGCAGACAGGCTTCGAAGGCCTAACATAAGAAAAATGTCAATACAATGGTATTGACAGTGCCAGGCATTGAAGGATGTCAGCGCATAGACTAAACATTGGTGGAGCTGTGAGAGAAAATTTTGCAAGTGGTAGAGCACTGTTTGACCTGGGGGGGGGACTGTCTTGTGGCCGGCGGTACAGGCCCAGGGCCCCTCATATTACAACGGTGTGTCTGACGTTGGGTGCGCACCACCACCGCCAGACACTTTATTGTACTATGAGGGACCTAGTGGCAGTGCCGTCGACCAAAAGTGGGCACACCCACCTCTTCAGACAAACAGTACTCTCACGGGTGCTGGCGCCAAGTGGCGATACCACGGCCCCGTGTGGGGACTTTGGCCATTTAGGGAGGTGTTAACATGTCGGATGCTGGACAATCAGGTGCTGCAAATTACGAGATTGGAAAAGTCGTTCAGAATAGTCCACAGGCAAGACCTTTACATAGGAAAGCTAGGTGTCAGCCGGGCAAGGTGGGGCAAAAGATTTCGAAATCCAGTTGTGGTTCATTTTAATGAAGGTTAGATCATCTACATTTTGGGTAGCCAGACGAGTCCTTTTTTCTGTTAGTATTGAACCTGCAGCACTGAATACTCTTTCTGATAGGACACTAGCTGCCGGGCAAGCAAGCTCCTGCAATGCATATTCTGCCAATTCTGGCCAGGTGTCTAATTTTGATGCCCAGTAATCAAATGGGAATGACGGTTGAGGGAGAACGTCGATAAGGGATGAAAAATAGTTAGTAACCATACTGGACAAATGTTGTCTCCTGTCACTTTGAATTGATGCTGCAGTACCTGTCCTGTCTGCGGTCATAGCAAAATCACTCCACAACCTGGTCAGAAAACCCCTCTGGCCAACGCCACTTCTGATTTCTGCCCCTCTAACACCTCTGGTCTGCTGGCCCCTACAGCTCGTGTTAGAACGATCACGGGCGCTGTGTGCAGGGAATGCCAGAAGCAAACGGTCAATAAGAGTTGATTGTTTGGTTGCTAATATTAGTTCCAAGTTCTCATGTGGCATTATATTTTGCAATTTGCCTTTATAGCGAGGATCAAGGAGGCAGGCCAACCAGTAATCGTCATCGTTCATCATTTTTGTTATGCGTGTGTCCCTTTTGAGGATACGTAAGGCATAATCCGCCATGTGGCCCAAAGTTCCAGTTCTCAAATCTGTGGTTGTGCTTGGTTGAGGGGCAGTTTCAGGCAAATCCACGTCACTTGTGTCCCTCCAAAAACCAGAACCCGGCCTTCCCGCGCCAACAATTTCCACTGGCCCCGGAAAAGCTTCCTCATTAAAAATATAATCATCCCCATCATCCTCCTCGTCCTCCTCCTCCTGTTTGCCCGCTACCTCGTCCTGTACACTGCCCTGGCCAGACAATGGCTGACTGTCATCAAGGCTTTCCTCTTCCTCAGCTGCAGACGCCTGATCCTTTATGTGCGTCAAACTTTGCATCAGCAGACGCATTAGGGGGATGCTCATGCTTATTATGGCGTTGTCTGCACTAACCAGCCGTGTGCATTCCTCAAAACACTGAAGGACTTGACACATGTCTTGAATCTTCGACCACTGCACACCTGACAACTCCATGTCTGCCATCCTACTGCCTGCCCGTGTATGTGTATCCTCACACAAAAACATAACAGCCCGCCTCTGTTCACACAGTCTCTGAAGCATGTGCAGTGTTGAGTTCCACCTTGTTGCAACGTCTATGATTAGGCGATGCTGGGGAAGGTTCAAAGAACGCTGATAGGTCTGCATACGGCTGGAGTGTACGGGCGAACGGCGGATATGTGAGCAAAGTCCACGCACTTTGAGGAGCAGGTCGGATAACCCCGGATAACTTTTCAGGAAGCACTGCACCACCAGGTTTAAGGTGTGAGCCAGGCAAGGAATGTGTTTCAGTTGGGAAAGGGAGATGGCAGCCATGAAATTCCTTCCGTTATCACTCACTACCTTGCCTGCCTCAAGATCTACAGTGCCCAGCCACGACTGCGTTTCTTTCTGCAAGAACTCGGACAGAACTTCAGCGGTGTGTCTGTTGTCGCCCAAACACTTCATAGCCAATACAGCCTGCTGACGTTTGCCAGTAGCTGCCCCATAATGGGAGACCTGGTGTGCAACAGTGGCAGCTGCGGATGGAGTGGTTGTGCGACTGCGGTCTGTGGACGAGGTCTCGCTTCTGCAGGAGGATGAGGAGGAGGAGGAGGGGGTGCGAACGGCTACAGCCAACTGTTTCCTAGACCGTGGGCTAGGCAGAACTGTCCCAAACTTGCTGTCCCCTGTGGACCCTGCATCCACCACATTTACCCAGTGTGCCGTGATGGACACGTAACGTCCCTGGCCATGCCTACTGGTCCATGCATCTGTTGTCAGGTGCACCTTTGTGCTCACACATTGCCTGAGTGCATGGACGATGCGCTCTTTAACATGCTGGTGGAGGGCTGGGATGGCTTTCTGGAAAAAAAGTGTCGACTGGGTAGCTCGTAGCGTGGTACAGCGTAGTCCATCAGGGCTTTGAAAGCTTCGCTTTCAACTAACCGGTAGGGCATCATCTCTAACGAGATTAGTCTAGCTATGTGGGCGTTCAAACCCTGTGTACGCGGATGCGAGGCTAAGTACTTCCTTTTTCTAACCATAGTCTCATGTAGGGTGAGCTGGACTGGAGAGCTGGAGATCGTGGAACTAGCGGGGGTGCCGGTGGACATGGCAGACTGAGAGACGGTGGGAGATGGTATTGTTGCCGCCGGTGCCCTAGATGCAGTGTTTCCTACTACGAAACTGGTGATTCCCTGACCCTGACTACTTTGGCCTGGCAAAGAAACCTGCACAGATACTGCAGGTGGTGCAGAAAATGGTGGCCCTACACTGCCGGAAGGGATGTTGCGTTGATGACTAGCTTCATTGGCCGAGGGTGCTACAACCTTAAGGGACGTTTGGTAGTTAGTCCAAGCTTGCAAATGCATGGTGGTTAAATGTCTATGCATGCAACTTGTATTGAGACTTTTCAGATTCTGTCCTCTGCTTAAGGTAGTTGAACATTTTTGACAGATGACTTTGCGCTGATCAATTGGATGTTGTTTAAAAAAATGCCAGACTGCACTCTTTCTAGCATCGGATACCTTTTCAGGCATTGCAGACTGAGCTTTAACCGGATGGCCACGCTGTCCTCCAACAGGTTTTGACTTTGCCACGCCTTTTGGGCAAGATACGGGCCCGGCAGATGGAACCTGTTGCGATGTTGATGCCTGCTGCGGCCCCTCCTCCTCCGCTTCAGAACTGCTGCCGCCTGCACCCTGTTCCCCCAATGGCTGCCAATCGGGGTCAAGAACTGGGTCATCTATTACCTCTTCTTGTAGCTCGTGTGCAACTTCGTCTGTGTCACCGTGTCGGTCGGTGGTATAGCGTTCGTGATGGGGCAACATAGTCTCATCAGGGTCTGATTCTTGATCAGCACCCTGCGAGGGCAATGTTGTGGTCTGAGTCAAAGGACCAGCATAGTAGTCTGGCTGTGGCTGTGCATCAGTGCACTCCATGTCAGATTCAACTTGTAATGGGCATGGACTGTTAACTGCTTCACTTTCTAAGCCAGGGACGGTATGTGTAAAGAGCTCCATGGAGTAACCCGTTGTGTCGCCTGCTGCATTCTTCTCTGTTGTTGTTTTTGCTGAAGAGGACAAGGAAGCGACTTGTCCCTGACCGTGAACATCCACTAACGACGCGCTGCTTTTACTTTTACCAGTTTCACGAGAGGAGGCAAAAGAGCTAGAGGCTGAGTCAGCAAGATAAGCCAAAACTTGCTCTTGCTGCTCCGGCTTTAAAAGCGGTTTTCCTACTCCCAGAAAAGGGAGCGTTCGAGGCCTTGTGTAGCCAGACGACGAACCTGGCTCCACAGCTCCAGACTTAGGTGCAATATTTTTTTTCCCACGACCACCTGATGCTCCACCACTACCACTACCCTCATTACCAGCTGACAATGAACGCCCCCGGCCACGACCTCTTCCACCAGACTTCCTCATTGTTTTAAAAACGTTACCAAACGAACGGTATTTGTTGCTGTCACACAACTTACACGGTGAGCTATAACTTCAGTATGATTTAGCTACCCCTTTACAGGTGGGTGAGACCACAACGAAAATCAGGCACAATGTTACACACTCTGTTGTTGGTGGCAACAAATGAGAGAGATGCCACACACGCAGGACTGTCACTGAAGCGCAAATGTAAATATTAATCTCCCACTGATTTGTTTGTTTTTTTTAACAGGGAGACTTTAGAAAAAAAAAAAATAATTAAAAAAAATGATTTTTTAAGGAAGAATTTATAAACCAAATAAAATGAAATGATTGTTTCAGGGAGAATTTAGAAAACAAATAAAAAAAAAAAAAGACTTTCTATGGCCCACTGAGTGAGAGAGGACGCAGACAGGAGTCAGGAGTGGCACACAAGCCCAGAGGCCAATATTTATCTCCCACTGATTGATTTAGTGATTTTTTCAGGTAGATTTTGGAACCCAAATCAAGCAAAAAAAAAATAGGCTTTCTATGGCCCACAATTGGAGAGAGAGAGAGAGATGGCACACCCAGGAGTCAAGACTGGCACACAAGCAGAAAGGGCAATATTAATCTCCCACTGATTTGATTTTTTTTTTTTTTCAGGGAGACTTTAGAAAAAAAAAATACAAAAAAATGAATTTTTCAGGAAGAATTTAGAAACAAAATAAAATAAAATGATTGTTTCAGGGAGAATTTAGAAAACAAATAAAAAAAAATAGGCTTTGTAGGGCCCACTGAGTGAGAGAGGACGCACACAGGAGTCAGGAGTGGCACACAAGCCCAGAGGCCAATATATATCTCCCACTGATTGATTTAGTGATTTTTTTCAGGTAGATTTTGGAACCCAAATCAAGCAAAAAAATAAATAGGCTTTCTATGGCCCACAATTGGAGAGAGAGAGAGAGAGATGGCACACCCAGGAGTCAAGACTGGCACACAAGCAGAAAGGGCAATATTAATCTCCCACTGATTTGATTTTTTTTTTTTTTCAGGGAGACTTTAGAAAAAAAAAATACAAAAAAATGAATTTTTCAGGAAGAATTTAGAAACAAAATAAAATAAAATGATTGTTTCAGGGAGAATTTAGAAAACAAAAAAAAAAAATAGGCTTTGTAGGGCCCACTGAGTGAGAGAGGACGCACACAGGAGTCAGGAGAGGCACACAAGCCCAGAGGCCAATATTTATCTCCCACTGATTGATTTAGTGATTTTTTCAGGTAGATTTTGGAACCCAAATCAAGCAAAAAAATTAATAGGCTTTCTATGGCCCACAATTGGAGAGAGAGAGATGGCACACCCAGGAGTCAAGACTGGCACACAAGCAGAAAGGGCAATATTAATCTCCCACAGATTTGATTTTTTTTTTTTTTGTTTCAGGGAGACTTTAGAAAAAAAAATACAAAAAAAATGATTTTTTCAGGAATAATTTAGAAACCAAATAAAATAAAATGATTTTTTCAGGGAGAATTTAGAAAACAAATAAAACAAAAAATAGGCTTTCTAGGGCCCACTGAGTGAGAGATGACGCACACAGGAGTCAGGAGTGGCACACAAGCCCAGAGGCCAATATTTATCTCCCACTGATTGATTTAGTGATTTTTTCAGGTAGATTTTGGAACCCAAATCAAGCAAAAAAATAAATAGGCTTTCTATGGCCCACAATTGGAGAGAGAGAGAGAGAGATGGCACACCCAGGAGTCAAGACTGGCACACAAGCAGAAAGGGCAATATTAATCTCCCACTGATTTGATTTTTTTTTTTTTTTTCAGGGAGACTTTAGAAAAAAAAAATACAAAAAAAATGATTTTTTCAGGAATAATTTAGAAACCAAATAAAATAAAATGATTTTTTCAGGGAGAATTTAGAAAACAAATAAAACAAAAAATAGGCTTTCTAGGGCCCACTGAGTGAGAGATGACGCACACAGGAGTCAGGAGTGGCACACAAGCCCAGAGGCCAATATTTATCTCCCACTGATTGATTTATTGATTTTTTCAGGTAGAATTTAGAACCCAAATCAACCCAAAAAATAAATAGGCTTTCTATGGCCCACTATTTGTGAGAGAGATGGCACGCTCAGGACTGGCACACAAGCCCAGAGGCCAATATTAATCTCCCACTTTTTTTTTTTTTTCCCAGGGAAAATTTATAAACCCAATAAAAAAAATAATAAATAGGCTTTCTATGGCCCACTATCTGAGAGAGAGAGATGGCACGCTTAGGACTGGCACACAAGCCCAAAGGCCAATATTAATCTCCCACTGATTGATTTATTGATTTTTTCAGGTAGAATTTAGAACCCAAACCAAGCAAAAAAATTAATAGGCTTTCTATGGCCCACTGAGTGAGAGATGGCACACACAGGAGTCAGGAGTGGCACACAAGCCCTGAGGCCAATATTTTTCTCCCACTGATTGATGTTGTGATTTTTTCAGGTAGATTTTGGAACCCAAATCAAGCAAAAAAATAAATAGGCTTTCTATGGCCCACTGAGTGAGAGATGGCACACACAGGAGTAAGGAGTGGCACACAAGCCCTGAGGCCAATATTTTTCTCCCACTGATTGATGTAGTGATTTTATCAGGTAGATTTTAGAACCCAAATCAAGCAAAAAAATAAATAGGCTTTCTATGGCCCACTGAGTGAGAGATGACACAGACAGGGATGGCACTCTAGCAGAAATGCCAATCTTAATCTCCCACAAAAAAAAAAAAAAAAAAAAAAAAAGGAACTGTCCTTCAATTACTATCTCCCTGCAGTAATCTCAGCCAGGTATGGCAGGCAGCAATAAGGAGTGGACTGATGCACAAATTAAATAAAAAGTGTGGACAAACAAACAAGATAGCTGTGCAGAACGGAAGGAACAAGAGGATTTGTGCTTTGAAAAAAGCAGTTGGTTTGCACAGCGGCGTACACACAGCAATGCAGCTATCAGGGAGCCTTCTAGGGCAGCCCAATGAGCTACAGCGCTGAGGAAAAAAAAAAATGTAGCTTCCACTATCCCTGCACACCGAAGGTGGTGTTGGGCAGTGGAAATCGCTACAGCACAAGCGGTTTGGTGGTTAATGGACCCTGCCTAACGCTATCCCTGCTTCTGACGAAGCGGCAGCAACCTCTCCCTAAGCTCAGATCAGCAGCAGTAACATGGCGGTCGGCGGGAACGCCCCTTTATAGCCCCTGTGACGCCGCGGACAGCAAGCCAATCACTGCAATGCCCTTCTCTAAGATGGTGGGGACCAGGACCTATGTCATCACGCTGCCCACACTCTGCGTTTACCTTCATTGGCTGAGAAATGGCGCTTTTCGCATCATTGAAACGCGACTTTGGCGCGAAAGTCGCGTACCGCATGGCCGACCCCGCACAGGGGTCGGATCGGGTTTCATGAAACCCGACTTTGCCAAAAGTCGGCGACTTTTGAAAATGAACGACCCGTTTCGCTCAACCCTAACAAGGAGCATCATGTTTGTAGAAACCTTTTACAATACAAGGAACCTGTAAGAACAAAACTGTTTAATCCAATTTAGAATTGTCTTGAATTGTTTAAACAAACTTAAAGCTTTTAGCAGAGCCAGAAGATTCTATGCCCAATTGAATTTCAGGATAGATAACATCTCCCATAATAAGGATCCTATTAATATTTGCCCCCTTTTAAATTTGTTGCAGCATTTCATCCTCTACCTGTTCAGCTATATTAGGAGGCTTAAACTATAGCAAACTCCAATTAGCAGCTTTCCATTATTGCCGTCCCCATGCACATTTACCCATACTGACAAAACATTGTTACAGCTCCCCGAAATGTCGTCATTGAGCACTGGTCTTATGTTGGATCTTAAGGTACCTTCACACTCAGCGACGCTGCAGCGATACCAACAACGATGTCGATCGCTGCAGCGTCGCTGTTTGGTCGCTGGAGAGCTGTCACACAGACAGCTCTCCAGCGACCAACAATCCCGAGGTCCCCGGGTAACCAGGGTAAACATCGGGTTACTAAGCGCAGGGCCGCGCTTAGTAACCCGATGTTTACCCTGGTTACCAGCGTAAAAGTAAAAAAAACAAACACTACATACTTACCTACCGCTGTCTGTCCCCGGCGCTCTGCTTCTCTGCACTCCTCCTGCACTGGCTGTGAGCACAGCTGCCGGAAAGCAGAGCGGTGACGTCACCGCTGTGCTTTCCGGCTGACCGACGCTCACAGCCAGTGCAGGAGGAGTGCAGAGAAGCTGAGCGCCGGGGACAGACAGCGGTAGGTAAGTATGAAGCGTTTGTTTTTTTTACTTTTACGCTGGTAACCAGGGTAAACATCGGGTTACTAAGCGCGGCCCTGCACTTAGTAACCCGATGTTTACCCTGGTTACCAGCGAAGACATCGCTGAATCGGTGTCACACACGCCGATTCAGCGATGTCAGCGGGAGAGCCAGCGACCAAAGAAAGTTCTGGCCTTCTAGCCCCGACCAACGACATCACAGCAGGATTCTGATCGCTGCTGCGTGTCAAACTGAACGATATCGCTAGCGAGGACGCTGCAACGTCAAGGATCGCTA
The DNA here is from genome assembly GCF_032444005.1 of Ranitomeya imitator. NCBI lineage: Eukaryota > Metazoa > Chordata > Amphibia > Anura > Dendrobatidae > Ranitomeya > Ranitomeya imitator. The sequence goes on from NC_091284.1 coordinate 184,473,241, forward strand.
GCGATATCGTTTAGTGTGAAGGTACCTTAAGGTGGTCTTTCCTGTATTTTCTGAATGTCACTCAGTTATGGCTTTCGTTAAGCTAGGTTTCTATAATGCCCACCATACTGTAATCTGTGGCTGACATAAGAGGTTCCAATTCATGCATTTTGTTTGCGGGACTTCTTGTATTCGTCTGCAGACATTTTTTACTCCTACTCAGCTCCCTGCTTTCCTTTTTGCACATCCCAGCCCCCCTAAATCCTCAATGACCCCTACTGTCTCACTCTCTCTGCTCTATCCTTTTTTTGCACAACCATTCTTCGTCCCCCAGATCCCAGTTTAAAAGCCCTTACATCCATCTGACCATTTTCCCCCAGTACAGCTGCTCCCTCCCCATTGAAGTGCAGTCGGTCCCTACCGTAGAGCCTGTAGCCAATAGAGAAGTCAACCCAGCTCCCTATGAACCCAAACCCTTCCATCCTGCACCAATTTCTAAGCCATGTATTTATCTCCCTAAGCTCCTTTTGTCTTTCTAGAGATGCCCGTGGCAGCAGTATTATTTATGAAAGCACCACCTTGAAGGTCCTGGACTTCAGCTTCTCTCCTAGTTCCCTCTAATCATTTTCCATGACCTTTTACCTCTCTCAAATGTTGGCATTGGTACCAATATGTACCATGACCTCTGGGTTTTCCTCAGCCCCACTCATCAATCTGTCTATCCAAACCACAATATTCAGATACCGTGCAGATAACACACTGTTTGACTCTCGGTGGAAGAGGACCTGGGGGAAGCATAGCACAGATAATATCAGAAAACAATGCAAAAACAGATAAGTAAAACTAAAAAGTTTAGGTTCCTATGTTCTTGTGTTGAACTATGATATTTTGTTTAATCATGCTCTTATCCAAACCAATGCTCTATAATACAGCCCTTGCTTCACTCAGCAAGTCTCACTTGAGATTTCTGAAACTTGTACACTAAATTAGCAAGGTGCTAATTAGCACTGAGAAAACAGAAACCCTTTTTCCTGTCTTTTACCAGAAACCTTAATTACACCACTAAAACAAACAATGTCCCAAACAAATACAGCAATTGCACAGTTACCACAGTCAGTCAGACAGACAGCCCTCACTTCACTCAGCAAGTATTGTACTATTGTATTATGCAGCAGACAATTGTAATATCTGGTCCTCATTAAGGCTCCCTAGATTGTATATAATTCTGCACAAACAGAAGGCTGATGTTTCTGCTGTGCAATAATTGCATACTAGGATCAACATTGCATATCAGGTGTTTCTGAGCTTTTGTTTCACAATTTTCTCAGTTTTTTAAATCAAATTTACCATCTTATAATGTTAGAAATGCAATGATTTCCATTGTATAATTGTAAACATGTACTTGGATGCAACAGTGCCAACAATGAGGATGTCTAACAAACGCTTCTATATACCTATATGTAGACACGTTGTCAAAGATAACGAAGAATAGGGAAAGTGCAGTAAAATATGACACAATCAGAAACACAAACAGGATATCTATGCAGGTATATATCTATAGACAGTACAGACCAAAAGTTTGGACACACCTCATATAAAGATTTTTCTGTATTTTCATGACTATGAAAATTGTACATTCACACTCTGAAGGCATCAAAACTATGAATTAACACATGTGGAATTATATACTTAACAGCTGAAATTATGTCTTATATTCTAGGTTCTTCAAAGTAGCCACCTTTTGCTTTGATGACTGCTTTGCACACTCTTGGCATTCTCTTGATGAGCTTCAAGAGGTAGTTACTGGGAATGGTTTTCACTTCACAGGTGTGCCCTGTCAGGTTTAATAAGTGGGATTTCTTGCCTTATAAATGGGGTTGGGACCTTCAGTTGTGTTGTGCAGAAGTATGGTGGATACACAGCTGATAGTCCTACTGAATAGACTGTTAGAATTTTTATTATGGCAAGAAAAAAGCAGCTAAGTAAAGAAAAACGAGTGGCCATCATTACTTTAAGAAATGAAAGTCAGTCAGTCTGAAAAATAGGGAAAACTTTGAAAGTGTCCCCAAGTGCAGTGGCAAAAACCATCAAGCGCTACAAAGAAACTGGCTCACATGAGGACCGCCCCAGGAAAGGAAGACCAAGAGTCACCTCTGCTTCTGAGGATAAGTTTATCCGAGTCACCAGCCTCAGAAATCGCTGGTTAACAGCAGCTCAGATTAGAGACCAGGTCAATGCCACACAGAGTTCTAGAAGCAGACACATTTCTACAAAAACTGTTAAGAGGAGACTTTGTGCAGCAGGCTTTCATGGTAAAATAGCTGCTAGGAAACCACTGCTAAGGACAGGCAACAAGCAGAAGAGACTTTTTTGGGCTAAAGAACACAAGGAATGGACATTAGACCAGTGGAAATCTGTGCTTTGGTCTGATGAGTCCAAATTTGAGATCTTTGGTTCCAACCACCGTGTCTTTGTGTGACGCAGAAAAGGTGAACAGATGGACTCTACATGCCTGGTTCCCACCATGAAGCATGGAGGAGGAAGTTGGATGGTGTGGGGGTGCTTTGCTGGTGACACTCTTGGGGATTTAAAAACTGAAGTCATACTGAACCAGCATGGCTACCACAGCATCGTGCAGCAACATGCTATTCCATCTGGTTTGTGTTTACTTGGACCATCATTTATTTTTCAACAGGACAATGACCCCAAACACACCTCCAGGCTGTGTAAGGGCTACTTGACCAAGAAGGAGAGTGATGGGGTGCTACGCCAGATGACCTGACCTCCACAGTCACCAGACCTGAACTCAATCGAGATGGTTTGGGGTGAGCTGGACCGCAGAGTGAAGGCAAAAGGGCCAACAAGTGCTAAGCATCTCTGGGAACTCCTCAAGATTGTCGGAAGACCATTCCCGGTGACTACCTCTTGAAGCTCATCAAGAGAATGCCAAGAGTGTGCAAAGCAGTCATCAAAGCAAAAGGTGACTAGTAGTCATGAAAATACAGAAAAAAATTTAAATGAGAAGGTGTGTCCAAACTTTTTGTCTGTACTGTACATACTCAGCTGTATATTTCCAGCTAGGGGGCTACTGTCTTGGATACTGGCTGGTCCTAAGTCTCCCTCCCAACAGGTGTCACTCTCACTACTGAGCCCATTATCTTCATATCACACAGACCCTAACGAGGGTAAACCGGCATTTCCCACTAGGCTGCAAGTCCCAGATAGATGAGTTACTTGGTATACAGTGCAGTCGTCACTTCCATCTTTGTTCCCACTCTGTACCATACGTCTGCGCTGGAAGTAACGGCTCACACGAATGTCATGTTCTGTGATCTGGTCAATTTTCTTGGCCCTGGCTTAGCCTTACTCAATTCCGATCACTTAGCCCTGGTCTCGGGTCACTCGGATCTGGTCACTCGGTCCTTCTCTCAGAGCTGGTCCTCGATTCTGCTAACGAACCAGGGTTCTCAATTCTTCTCCCAGAGCTGGATACTTGAGTCTTCTCTCTCGGTTTGTCAATGGTAATTGTGGCTGTAAGCCGACTCCACTGTACTGCACATCTGCAGGTGCAAGCACAGATACACATACAGGTACAGGCGATATACTGACCCCCTTTTTTGCCTTCTCAAGCTTTTAGAAATATTAACAGCACCACACCTGGCCTGGTGTCTTCTCAATCCTCTCCCTGTGGTAACATATGCTTCTCCCTTAGGTGCCTACTAATACACGTCTTTTGCTTTCACTTTCTTTTTCATCTTTTATCAGCAGGTAGTAGTGTTCTCCAACTGATACTCAGCTTTAAACACTACTGTGTGTATCTCTTCACTTCTTCATCCCTTTACATTCCTCTCATCTTTAAACTTTTTAGTCCTTGGGCGAGAAAGATTGCTCCAGACCTCAGATGCTCTTTCTGGGGGTGGCTCCAGCATAGCTAGTGTCCGGGTGCACTCCTGTGTCTCTCAGATAATGCGTTACCAGATGAAGTCATCTTCTGCGTACCTCATGGGTAGGACACCTGAGTTAGCATGCTCGATTTTATGGACTCCTCTTGGCTCACTCAATCAGGAGCACTTGGTCCTTCTGACACTTCTCTCACAGGATCGACCTCTGTCCTATTCTCTAAGTCAGCTTGGTTTGGTGTTACTGCTTCTCTTGGCAGTGCAGGTACCACTCACCATTCATCTTCATCCTCTGCAAGTCTCCTTGATGCAGGGTTCTTCTGCTCTTTTGTGGGTTCAATCTTTCCCCCTCATACAAAGGGATGAATCATGTTATGGTGTAGCACTCTTCCTGGTGCCACCTCTTATCCCTCTGGTTGAATATCATACACGAGATTCACCAGTGTACTCTTGTCGTAACCCACTGAAGAGTAATCTCCCATGTGTAGTCTAGCTTGTTCTTAGGGCGCTTTGCTCGTATTAGTACTTGGTTTCCAGGTGTTTCCTGTTCCAGGGCCAAATCAGGAAGGCTCATCTCCTGGAATTCCAGTCCAATGAGCCGTTTCATGGTGTGCAGCCGATGCCTATGTTCCCGGACCCAGGTGGACGTTGTCATCCTGGTGCAATCTTCCTTGGGTGAAGCTCTAGCTTCATTGTTAGCATTTGCAACAACGTCCTGTTGAAGTGCTCACAGGCTCCATTTCCCTGAGGGTGGTAGGACTTTTTTCCTGGATTTCTCAATGTCATAGAGTAGGAGCAGTTCTTCCATGACTCTCCCCTGCAAGCATGTCCCTTGATCAAAGTGGATCCTCTTCGAACACACATATACCTGGATGAAGTCTCTACAAATGGCATGGGAGACTGATTCCATGCACATTGGTCAAATTCATGGTCTCCGATCTTGCAAGACTTTCCTGCATCACATAGACTTGCAACATTTCCTTCCTAGAAGTGAGTCGCAGGCTAGCCCGTTGAAATTGATGCATTCACCATCACACATCCCTGCTGCACAGTTCCTCTCCCATAGCTGGTTCCTCGATTCTTCCCTCTTAGTCAATGGTTATGGCGGCTGTAAGTCGACATCACTGCACCGCACATCCGCTCTTATATAGGTAAAGGTGTTTGACTGACCCCCTTCTTTTCCTTCCTGGGCTTTTATAATTATTAACTGCACCACAGCTGTCACCAGATTCGGGGTCTTCTCAATCCCCTTCATGTGGGAGCAATACAGTTCTAATACAGTTCTTTTTGTTTTCACTTTCTCTTTCGTCCTTGATCAGGAGGTAGTGGTTCACCCACAGAGATTCAGCTTTAAACACTATGTGTGTCTCTTCACTTCTTCATCCCCTTACATAATGTTAGACAAGATTTTGGTTTGGTTGATTGTAGAATGTATGTAGACAGTGTAAATTCAGACTAGAATGCGTCAAAGTTATAATAAAATGAGATTGTCAGCTCACCTCCTCCTCTGATTAATATGTCCTCCAGACTGCACGGATCCACTGGGTGAAGGTTGATATGCATCAAATAGTTAACATCCAGCGACTCTTTGGACGAATGATCCCAGGAAAACCAAGATTTCTAAAAACATCTATTTATTTCTTCATATCAAAAACAAGTAACAAAAAAGGTCAGGCAGTTTGGATACACTCATGATTTTTTTTAAAAAGTAGTGACATCATTGCAGCTACAGCAAGCTGAGTCTCAGACATCCAGGCACAGGCTGAATGGTAGATCACAGAGAATTTAGCTTCCTCACCCACCATTCTATTCAATGGCGACCACATCCTGAGGATACGGATATGACTGAAATTATGACAACGGTGGGGCAGGAGTTATGGTCTGCCACTTGGCCTGCCGCTGTGGATTGTGCGGTAAGCTCCTAATGACAACTACTATTGATCATGTCACAGCAGTATATACCTGATAGAAACTCATTATGTCGCCCACGACAAACAATAAAGGGTTCCTAGGCCACTGCTATTTTGAGTACTATCCATAAATCACCTCATTTATGTTTCTCTAGAAATTCTCTCATCAGTGCATGCATTTATCAGTAAGGGCTCATACTCACTTGCGAGAAATACGGCACAGTCTCGCATGTTAATACCCGGCACTGCACCCGGCACTCAGGAGCGGAACGTGCGGCTCCATATATTGCTATGCGGCCGCACGCTCCATTCCTGAGTGCCGGCAGCAGCACCAGGTGTTAACATGCGAGACTCATCCGAGTTTCTCGCAAGTGAGTATGAGCCCTAATTGTGAGATATGGATAGGTCTTTTATATGTGTGATATTATTAGACAGTAGGAACCACAATTATTTTTTAGTATAGACGTAAACCACTTTGTCCAAATGGCTCCAGTACGTCCCAATAGGTTGTAAATATGGTGTGTCCATTCATCCAACCACTGTTACTAATAATGTATTCCCCTTTCTTTCAAAGCTCAGAAGAATTGAAATGAGTATATTATAGTCTTGGTGTGGAGGGCCTTTAGTGACTAGTACTATGTGGTGACACATATGACGTCTATTCATATCACAGTGGTGTGTTTTTATATCTAATCTCTTACATCTTGTCTTTTACATTTTCTCATGTAACACACAGCAGGGATGGACACAGACTGAAGACGGCCCTTTTGCAGTCCAATAGCTCATCATGCATGCTCTTACCCATTGGTCAATTTGTGGCTGCACAGGTTGCACCACAGAACTGTAGTGGAAATCTCGCATTCAGTGTCATATATTGATCTACATACACATGAGCACTGCACAGTGAAAGAGAATTTTGGTCACAGCCTTCATCACCAAAAGGTCTGGGTCTGATGTAGCAGAGGAACATCATCTGATTTTTTATAGTCAGAAAACATGTGGCCCATCAAGGATATATGCAAGTATTTTTTGCATTTGGGTCCTTCTTTAATGACAGCTACTATTTTATGGCATGTATTTTTGTGGATCAAGTTGTAATTTTTAATGGAAAAACCTTAAGTGCATATAGCGTTTCTAAAAACTTGTATTGTTTTTTGGGTTTTTTTAGGTGTGAAAGGTGGGTAGACTTGTTGTTTGTGAGATGACTTGAAGTTTTCTGCTGCTCACCTGTCTTGACTCCACTGGCAGTAATGTTGCGTTCGGCGGGCACGTCAAAACGACGCACGAGGACACATCCGCATACAACGCATGTCCCTGTGTACACAATGTTAAATATAGGTACACAAGACGCATGTGGATCTATGCAGATCTTAAGGAAAGAAGTACAGAGGCCTAGGCTGCTCACAGAAACGCTAATGTGAAACCGGCCTTAAGCGCATCTTCTCTATCCTATGGACAACTCTCTCTGGTCTTGTGCTCATCGGATACTAGGGTACTCCAGCATGCATCTCTGATATCTTCATCCCAGAACATGTATGGACTGCTTAGGAGCCTGCATGCTGCCTGTGTATTCAGGTAGTAGCACATGATGTTACCATGTGCATTCTATGAGCTGAGCCACTTGACAAACTCAATCTCAATACTCAGCTAAATTTCATCAATGTGTGTCTCTACTGTTTCAAGGTTTACTGCTATATCAAGGTACTGGTCTACAATTTCAGCTCTGCCGTTCCAAGGTGCTGTTCGCACACTCAGCTAAATTGTATCAAAATATCCATCTGTGTACATGGCTCTGCTATTTCAAAGTGCTATCCACACATTTGGCTTTGCTGCACTAAGATTGCCTGACAAGTTCAACATACACTGTCGAGTCACTCCCAGGTGCTATCTACACTCTTGGCTTTGTTATTTGAAGGTGCTTGTCCATACAGTTACCTTTGCTACATCAGCACCCCTGGTCTGTGCTGACCTGCGGGTTATCAAATTCACCTAAAAAATTGAGTCATAACATTTTAAACGTTACTATTCTAAGATACATACTAGCTACAGCTCCTGAGCCACTGCCATCTTTCCACTTTATTTGCATAGTGAAGAACGCACCCGAACAGTAAAGCTCGGGGTCCGTACTGAACACCTAGTGTCCGTGCATGGATCCCCAACATGGACTTCTCCCTGTGTTACTGTTTGGGTTCAGCAACTTGAACATCCGTTGTTTCCCATTCTGTCATCTGTGTGACAGCACGAGAAACACTGGCTCTGATCGGCGGTAAGTTTGTTACCGCTGGTCAGAATGATGTGGTTCCCACGCTGTCACACAGATCATAGTGTGTGAGCCAGAAGCTGTGACAGGCGGTAGAAAGGTTACCGCCGGTCACAGGTGTCTGCTGATAAGAGTATTTCTCTCATCATTCTACACCTGGTCTCTTTAATAGCAGCGAGAGAAGGCGAGGGTGATCAGAGAATTCACCAGCCGGTGCTTGTGCAATAAATAAATAAATAAAATTACTTGGTCTCTTCTATTCTTGGTAACCAGTGCAAACAAAACCAACTGCTACAGGCTGCAGACCCCAGCTGTCAGCTTCATTATGGCTGGTTATCAAGAATAGAAGGGTCCCACTCTGGGTTTTTTAATTATTTAAATAAATTAAATAAAAGGCGTAGCATCCCCCCTTTTTGACAACAAGCCAAGTGTGGCACCCCTAGGGGTATTTGCCACAAAAATAGTTACTGACAGTAAATACAAATACTAAAATAGCAAGACTGCACTACCACCTCCGGCCAGAAGGGGGAGCTCCAGAGACTCCCCTTGATCCATTCTGGTCTGAGAGAAGAAATGGCAGTTGGGCTAAGGAGCTGAAAGTGAGAGGTCATACAGCTGAATTTCTAACAGTCCTGTGACTGTTTCCAGGCCTAAATCACCGGCCTGAGGAGAAGAGGGACAGAGAAAAAGGACATTGTGAGAAACGGGTAGCATTAATCACTACCCAGAACAGGCGCAAAGACGGATACCGGATCCGTGGCTGTATTCATTATATATAATACAGCAACCGGAAAAACGTGAGGTGATATCAGCTTCACTAGGGCCGGACGCAGCAACAGACACAGAGTTCAGCGGTACTCCCGGAGGGGGTAAGCCGATAAAAGGACTCGGGTTGCCCGTCGAACCAGGACCCGGAGGGGACAGATTGGGCCGGCAGCCAGTTCACATACAGCAGCAGGGCCACACAGAAATTGCGTACAATAAGAGGCGAAGACCCCGGCAGGGTCAAAGTAACTCAGAGTTCCCATACAGACTCCGGTGACAGGACTGGTTGTAAATCCCTTTAGGTTAAAGTAAACTGGTTAAACGTTTCAGTGCCTCAGTCTTTCATTTGGACAATAGCCAATATCCAGGATCGGGATCATCGCCGCTGGGAGAACCTGCTGCTGATCAAGTAAGTGCCTGCTCCCTCACGATACCCCTTACACTGTGCATTGCCTGAGGCTACAGCACCGGGTCAAGCCACCCGTGACATCCCCCTTAAGAGACAGACCCCATTGGTCCGGTGCTGGGTATCCCGGTCTCTTGGGCGTCACAATTGGCGTCACGAACAGGATCTAGCCAGCCCCTATACCGGGTATTGTGTGCCGTGATTGGAGCCCAAAACTGTGAAAACTTGGATGAAAAATCTTGAAAATTGACTTTATTAAAGAAAAATCCATTCCCCATTGAAAACTATTGAAAGTGACTTTTCCCCATTGGTTATAATGGAGTAAAGATGGCCGCCATCACCTCATAACCGTTAGGCACAAGACTGTTAATTGAGTTATGCCATTACCTGAGCCCCAGTCTGACTGAAAAACTTCAGAATCCGCCATTACAGAGCGCGTGGCGGGCGGGAGCAGCAGGGGGCGTGCCATTGTGGGCGGCACCAAGCTGATCGCTCTGACGTCAGAGCAAGGGGAAAACCAATCCTGCTGCACAGCGGAACGAATCTACACTATCCCGACGGAAGCGGAGGACCGGAAGTGTCCGGATTAACTAAGGGGGCACAGTATGTCGCAGCACGGAGATGCCGCAGCACCCGGCGACGCTAATGCAGCTGAAAGACAGAGTGTCGATAGAGAGTCCGGCAGTGCAGCGGTGCAAGGAGTGGCGCCCATCATGCCTGTGCTGATGCCATATACCCCGGGTGGCCCATGGCTTCCAATGTATGAAGGTGAGCCTAATACCCTTGACGATTTCAGAGAAAAGATGCTGGCCCATTTTGACATGTTCCCCGTGGGTGAAGTTCAGCGTGTTAGTCTCCTGATGATGCAGTTAAGTGGCCATGCTAAGCGAGAAGTCACAGCATGGGCAGCTGATCTGAAAGGCACTGTTGAACGCATATTTGCTGGATTAAAAGCTACATTTGAAACCACTGCCAGCAGCAAAGCTAAAGTACGATTCTTTAATTGCAAACAAAAAGTTAATGAGGGCGTGAGAGACTTTGCCTTAAACCTGCAGGAAGCCCTTAAATCACTTACACTGGCTGAACCCATTTTTAACACCGGAGCGGATAAACTGCTAAGAGATCAATTTATTGAGGGACTCTACACCCCTTCTCACCGGGGGCATGTGAGCATGCTTGTTTTTAAGAACCCTGAATTGACATTTGCCCAATTAAAGGAGAGCGCTATACGTCTCCAGCTGGCAGAGGCACCTTGGGATCAGGAGCCTGCGCAACCCATGGCAGAGGCTCCTCAACAACAGGGAGTGCCAGTGACATCAGCTATGTCCGGGGCCATTGCTAAGCCCCTGGGGCCCAGTACTAATGAGGCTCTTCAACAAAAGCTTGACTCTTTAACTGATGTTGTTGCTTCAATGGCTAAAACCATGCAGGAGATGAGAGGACCCAAGATGGAGTTGGCAAACCGTAGAGAAGATGTTCCATGGATGAGACCCCGGAGATACCCGACATGGAGAGGACGACCCCGCGACCGCTACCAACCGGATGGACAGCCCATTTGCCGCCGTTGCCAGCAGCCAGGCCACTTTGCACGAGATTGTGATTTAAACGGGAATCCCCTGGGAATGCGGGCCGCTTCGCAGGAATGAACTTTCAAGGCCCAACACCCTGGCACGACAGGTACATCGGAGGACGACCCATTATCCCTATCGTGCTGGACGGAATTCCCCTCAACGCTTTGCTGGACACAGGTTCCCAGATTTCATCTATACCGTATATCCTTTATAAGAGGTACTGGGCTGATGCAGATATTGATAAAGGGCCCTCTGATGTTGAACTAGATATATGGGCCAGTAATGGTAAGTTGGTACCGAAACTAGGTTTCAGGGAGATGACCATAAAGATTGGTAAAGTAGAATTGAAGAAACAGGGTATAATTGTTGTTGATGTTGACCGGCGGAACTGTGAACCAACTGTATTGATAGGAATGAATGTGTTAGAGAACTGCTTTTCCGAAGTCATTTCTGTCTTACAACAAATTGCTGAAACTGCCCAATCCTGCCAGCAGAGAGTTCTCCGGAGGGAAATAAAAGTATTGATGTTAAGGCAACAGGTAGAAGTTGCAGGTGGAGAAATCGGCAGTGTGAGGGTAAGTGATCCAACAGCTATTGTAATCCCACCAAAAACAGAAATGCTGGTATGGTGTAGAGCAGCCATTGGTACTAAGGGACGAGATTATCAAGCCTTAACAGAACCAGTGTACACCGACAGCAGGCCCACTATACTCACAGCACGAGGGATAGTCGAGGTACACCGAGGACGGGTGCCGGTACGACTTTTGAACTGTGGAGAGGAAGAGGTCACTTTGCCAAGGTATGCTACAGTGGAAAAGCTATATACTGTTGACAACAATGCCATCACAACCATTGAGCCCTTAGAACCAACCTGTCAGGTGGAAGGCAATGGCTCAGATGGAGAAATGGAGGATTGGTGCCAACAGCTACACGTGGGCATAAATTCAACACCTACCCATCAAAAACAAGGGGTGTATAGGCTAGTGACAGAATATGAACAAGTCTTCAGTAAACACCCATTGGACTTCGGACGCATAGAAGGGGTAGAACACACAATCCCCACCGGTGACCATCCCCCAATAAAAGAAAGATATAGACCCATACCGCCCGCTCACTATCAATGTGCAAAAGATATGCTGAGGGAGATGAAACAGGCCGGGGTAATAAGAGACAGCTGTAGCCCCTGGGCGGCCCCTCTAGTGATTGTCAAAAAAAAAGACGGAACCATGAGAATGTGCGTAGACTACCGGAAGATTAATAACATCACCCATAAAGACGCCTACCCCTTGCCTAGGATAGAAGAGTCCTTAACTGCTTTGAAATCTGCTAATTATTTTTCCACCTTAGACTTAACAAGCGGGTATTGGCAAGTCCCTGTGGCTGAGAGAGATAAGGAAAAGACGGCATTCACCACACCAATGGGTCTATGTGAATTTAATCGCATGCCGTTCGGACTCTGCAACGCATCCGGTACCTTCCAGCGGCTGATGGAATGCTGCCTCGGACACAAGAACTTCGAGACCGTCCTCCTGTACCTAGATGATGTGATCGTCTACTCAAAGACTTACGAACAACACTTAATAGACCTGGCAGAAGTGTTCGAAGCCTTATCCAGGTATGGCATGAAAGTCAAGCCATCCAAATGTCACCTTCTCAAGCCAAAGGTACAGTACCTGGGACACATCGTGAGTTCGGAGGGAGTAGCACCAGATCCCGAGAAAATAAGCGCCATAAGGGATTGGCCAAGACCTACCAGCGCAAAAGAAGTTAGACAATTCCTGGGATTGGTGGGTTACTATCGCAGATTTATAAAAGGATTTACCAAGTTGGCAGCACCCTTGCAAGACACCTTGGTAGGGCAGACGAAGAAACCTTCAAACCGAAACCCTCCTTTTCAGTGGAACGACGAAAGGGAAGACTCCTTTGAACAACTAAAGAAGGCACTAACCGGAGAAGAGGTTCTGGCATACCCAGATTACCATCAACCTTTCATCCTCTACACCGATGCCAGTAATGTGGGACTAGGAGCGGTGCTGTCACAAAAGCAAGAAGGTCGGGAGAAAGTCATCGCCTTTGCAAGTAGAAAGCTCCGGCCTACTGAAAGAAATTCAGAAAATTACAGCTCCTTCAAATTGGAACTACTGGCAGTAGTTTGGGCTGTGACTGAACGTTTCAAACACTATCTGGCCGCTGCAGAATTTATTGTCTATACTGACAACAATCCACATACAAACGGCTTATGCGAGAAGATGAACCATATTGTAATAGACCTACTAAAGACTTTACCTGAGACAGAAAGGAATCAATGGCCAGAGAAATTGCCTGACTTGGTGGATCTGTATAATCATGTCCCGGTGAGCTCCACCAACTGCACATCAGCTTACCTTATGTGTGCAAGACCCGGCCAATTACCAATCGATCTAGAAATGGGAATTCTGAAACCAGACGCAGAAGTTCAAGACTCCAATTGGGATATCATACGGCAAAAGCAGTATCGCCAAGTGCAAGAGAGTGTGGAAAGAAGCCTTCAGCAAACTAGAGAAAGACAAGAGCGAACTTTCAACCAGAATGCTCTAGCGACCCCATTAAGACCGGGTGATCAAGTGCTCAAGAGAAACCGTCGAACCAATAAACTAGACAATCAGTGGGAAGCCGTACCCTACACAGTTTTACCAACAAGAATGGATAATCCTAAAATGTGTCTCATTAGCAAAAACGGAGGCTTAACATCTGTATTAGTGTCAAGAGACAATCTTAAATTGTGTCCGGAAGCATTGAAAGAGCCAGAAGTTGTCCAGCCAGAATCAGAAGTTATTCAACCCATACAGGTTCAACCAGTAAAGGAAAAAGAAGAGGAAATGTATCACACCTGTATAGGAGACTTTCCCAAAACCCTACTAACATACCATGGTGCAGTAGTGGTTCCCATGGTGGCCTTTTGCCCAACACCGAACCCAATACCAGAAGTCCCAAGACAGGAAGAGGCTGACCCCGTACTACAGGAGGTTCCAGGCCAGGAAGAACAGATTCCTGATCAGAGTAATCCCATTCACGGTGGACTTGCCAACTCCATAGTCATGGAATTATCTTTAGCAGAGCGGGCAGATACTACATCCGCAGTAGACAGTAGTACACCACATGAAGAGATACCGCTATTACGTAGATCACAGCGTAGTACCCAGGGTCAATTACCGGCCAGGTATGCAGATTACCAATTATAAAACTATAGTCATTGTTATCATTCTGCAACGTTTAAGCCCAGTACCTACAGAAACTTGTCTGTATAAACTTCTTGCATATTCTTGAACTTGTTATCAGCCCGGAGGCACTAAATCAAAGCTCCGGAAAGACTGCTTTTTGAACTTTGCTTTTTGCTCTTTTTGAACTTTCTTTAGACTTTATATTGACAACTTCGTTGGAAAAATGGAACTAAATTCCTGGACACAAAGTGCAGTGCCTTTCCTAGTACCTTCAAGGATAGGACTGTATTAATGGACGCTATTTGAAGTGACTTTTTACAGAACTCTATTTTTGTTTCCTTGAGTGGTTTTTGTAACTTTTCATTTTTAAGACTCTGTACATATTAATTGTTATTTTAAAATGTTATCGTCCCACAGTCCCGGAGTACTGTTCTTAACTAAGGGGGAATGTGGCACCCCTAGGGGTATTTGCCACAAAAATAGTTACTGACAGTAAATACAAATACTAAAATAGCAAGACTGCACTACCACCTCCGGCCAGAAGGGGGAGCTCCAGAGACTCCCCTTGATCCATTCTGGTCTGAGAGAAGAAATGGCAGTTGGGCTAAGGAGCTGAAAGTGAGAGGTCATACAGCTGAATTTCTAACAGTCCTGTGACTGTTTCCAGGCCTAAATCACCGGCCTGAGGAGAAGAGGGACAGAGAAAAAGGACATTGTGAGAAACGGGTAGCATTAATCACTACCCAGAACAGGCGCAAAGACGGATACCGGATCCGTGGCTGTATTCATTATATATAATACAGCAACCGGAAAAACGTGAGGTGATATCAGCTTCACTAGGGCCGGACGCAGCAACAGACACAGAGTTCAGCGGTACTCCCGGAGGGGGTAAGCCGATAAAAGGACTCGGGTTGCCCGTCGAACCAGGACCCGGAGGGGACAGATTGGGCCGGCAGCCAGTTCACATACAGCAGCAGGGCCACACAGAAATTGCGTACAATAAGAGGCGAAGACCCCGGCAGGGTCAAAGTAACTCAGAGTTCCCATACAGACTCCGGTGACAGGACTGGTTGTAAATCCCTTTAGGTTAAAGTAAACTGGTTAAACGTTTCAGTGCCTCAGTCTTTCATTTGGACAATAGCCAATATCCAGGATCGGGATCATCGCCGCTGGGAGAACCTGCTGCTGATCAAGTAAGTGCCTGCTCCCTCACGATACCCCTTACACTGTGCATTGCCTGAGGCTACAGCACCGGGTCAAGCCACCCGTGACATCCCCCTTAAGAGACAGACCCCATTGGTCCGGTGCTGGGTATCCCGGTCTCTTGGGCGTCACAATTGGCGTCACGAACAGGATCTAGCCAGCCCCTATACCGGGTATTGTGTGCCGTGATTGGAGCCCAAAACTGTGAAAACTTGGATGAAAAATCTTGAAAATTGACTTTATTAAAGAAAAATCCATTCCCCATTGAAAACTATTGAAAGTGACTTTTCCCCATTGGTTATAATGGAGTAAAGATGGCCGCCATCACCTCATAACCGTTAGGCACAAGACTGTTAATTGAGTTATGCCATTACCTGAGCCCCAGTCTGACTGAAAAACTTCAGAATCCGCCATTACAGAGCGCGTGGCGGGCGGGAGCAGCAGGGGGCGTGCCATTGTGGGCGGCACCAAGCTGATCGCTCTGACGTCAGAGCAAGGGGAAAACCAATCCTGCTGCACAGCGGAACGAATCTACACTATCCCGACGGAAGCGGAGGACCGGAAGTGTCCGGATTAACTAAGGGGGCACAGTATGTCGCAGCACGGAGATGCCGCAGCACCCGGCGACGCTAATGCAGCTGAAAGACAGAGTGTCGATAGAGAGTCCGGCAGTGCAGCGGTGCAAGGAGTGGCGCCCATCATGCCTGTGCTGATGCCATATACCCCGGGTGGCCCATGGCTTCCAATGTATGAAGGTGAGCCTAATACCCTTGACGATTTCAGAGAAAAGATGCTGGCCCATTTTGACATGTTCCCCGTGGGTGAAGTTCAGCGTGTTAGTCTCCTGATGATGCAGTTAAGTGGCCATGCTAAGCGAGAAGTCACAGCATGGGCAGCTGATCTGAAAGGCACTGTTGAACGCATATTTGCTGGATTAAAAGCTACATTTGAAACCACTGCCAGCAGCAAAGCTAAAGTACGATTCTTTAATTGCAAACAAAAAGTTAATGAGGGCGTGAGAGACTTTGCCTTAAACCTGCAGGAAGCCCTTAAATCACTTACACTGGCTGAACCCATTTTTAACACCGGAGCGGATAAACTGCTAAGAGATCAATTTATTGAGGGACTCTACACCCCTTCTCACCGGGGGCATGTGAGCATGCTTGTTTTTAAGAACCCTGAATTGACATTTGCCCAATTAAAGGAGAGCGCTATACGTCTCCAGCTGGCAGAGGCACCTTGGGATCAGGAGCCTGCGCAACCCATGGCAGAGGCTCCTCAACAACAGGGAGTGCCAGTGACATCAGCTATGTCCGGGGCCATTGCTAAGCCCCTGGGGCCCAGTACTAATGAGGCTCTTCAACAAAAGCTTGACTCTTTAACTGATGTTGTTGCTTCAATGGCTAAAACCATGCAGGAGATGAGAGGACCCAAGATGGAGTTGGCAAACCGTAGAGAAGATGTTCCATGGATGAGACCCCGGAGATACCCGACATGGAGAGGACGACCCCGCGACCGCTACCAACCGGATGGACAGCCCATTTGCCGCCGTTGCCAGCAGCCAGGCCACTTTGCACGAGATTGTGATTTAAACGGGAATCCCCTGGGAATGCGGGCCGCTTCGCAGGAATGAACTTTCAAGGCCCAACACCCTGGCACGACAGGTACATCGGAGGACGACCCATTATCCCTATCGTGCTGGACGGAATTCCCCTCAACGCTTTGCTGGACACAGGTTCCCAGATTTCATCTATACCGTATATCCTTTATAAGAGGTACTGGGCTGATGCAGATATTGATAAAGGGCCCTCTGATGTTGAACTAGATATATGGGCCAGTAATGGTAAGTTGGTACCGAAACTAGGTTTCAGGGAGATGACCATAAAGATTGGTAAAGTAGAATTGAAGAAACAGGGTATAATTGTTGTTGATGTTGACCGGCGGAACTGTGAACCAACTGTATTGATAGGAATGAATGTGTTAGAGAACTGCTTTTCCGAAGTCATTTCTGTCTTACAACAAATTGCTGAAACTGCCCAATCCTGCCAGCAGAGAGTTCTCCGGAGGGAAATAAAAGTATTGATGTTAAGGCAACAGGTAGAAGTTGCAGGTGGAGAAATCGGCAGTGTGAGGGTAAGTGATCCAACAGCTATTGTAATCCCACCAAAAACAGAAATGCTGGTATGGTGTAGAGCAGCCATTGGTACTAAGGGACGAGATTATCAAGCCTTAACAGAACCAGTGTACACCGACAGCAGGCCCACTATACTCACAGCACGAGGGATAGTCGAGGTACACCGAGGACGGGTGCCGGTACGACTTTTGAACTGTGGAGAGGAAGAGGTCACTTTGCCAAGGTATGCTACAGTGGAAAAGCTATATACTGTTGACAACAATGCCATCACAACCATTGAGCCCTTAGAACCAACCTGTCAGGTGGAAGGCAATGGCTCAGATGGAGAAATGGAGGATTGGTGCCAACAGCTACACGTGGGCATAAATTCAACACCTACCCATCAAAAACAAGGGGTGTATAGGCTAGTGACAGAATATGAACAAGTCTTCAGTAAACACCCATTGGACTTCGGACGCATAGAAGGGGTAGAACACACAATCCCCACCGGTGACCATCCCCCAATAAAAGAAAGATATAGACCCATACCGCCCGCTCACTATCAATGTGCAAAAGATATGCTGAGGGAGATGAAACAGGCCGGGGTAATAAGAGACAGCTGTAGCCCCTGGGCGGCCCCTCTAGTGATTGTCAAAAAAAAAGACGGAACCATGAGAATGTGCGTAGACTACCGGAAGATTAATAACATCACCCATAAAGACGCCTACCCCTTGCCTAGGATAGAAGAGTCCTTAACTGCTTTGAAATCTGCTAATTATTTTTCCACCTTAGACTTAACAAGCGGGTATTGGCAAGTCCCTGTGGCTGAGAGAGATAAGGAAAAGACGGCATTCACCACACCAATGGGTCTATGTGAATTTAATCGCATGCCGTTCGGACTCTGCAACGCATCCGGTACCTTCCAGCGGCTGATGGAATGCTGCCTCGGACACAAGAACTTCGAGACCGTCCTCCTGTACCTAGATGATGTGATCGTCTACTCAAAGACTTACGAACAACACTTAATAGACCTGGCAGAAGTGTTCGAAGCCTTATCCAGGTATGGCATGAAAGTCAAGCCATCCAAATGTCACCTTCTCAAGCCAAAGGTACAGTACCTGGGACACATCGTGAGTTCGGAGGGAGTAGCACCAGATCCCGAGAAAATAAGCGCCATAAGGGATTGGCCAAGACCTACCAGCGCAAAAGAAGTTAGACAATTCCTGGGATTGGTGGGTTACTATCGCAGATTTATAAAAGGATTTACCAAGTTGGCAGCACCCTTGCAAGACACCTTGGTAGGGCAGACGAAGAAACCTTCAAACCGAAACCCTCCTTTTCAGTGGAACGACGAAAGGGAAGACTCCTTTGAACAACTAAAGAAGGCACTAACCGGAGAAGAGGTTCTGGCATACCCAGATTACCATCAACCTTTCATCCTCTACACCGATGCCAGTAATGTGGGACTAGGAGCGGTGCTGTCACAAAAGCAAGAAGGTCGGGAGAAAGTCATCGCCTTTGCAAGTAGAAAGCTCCGGCCTACTGAAAGAAATTCAGAAAATTACAGCTCCTTCAAATTGGAACTACTGGCAGTAGTTTGGGCTGTGACTGAACGTTTCAAACACTATCTGGCCGCTGCAGAATTTATTGTCTATACTGACAACAATCCACATACAAACGGCTTATGCGAGAAGATGAACCATATTGTAATAGACCTACTAAAGACTTTACCTGAGACAGAAAGGAATCAATGGCCAGAGAAATTGCCTGACTTGGTGGATCTGTATAATCATGTCCCGGTGAGCTCCACCAACTGCACATCAGCTTACCTTATGTGTGCAAGACCCGGCCAATTACCAATCGATCTAGAAATGGGAATTCTGAAACCAGACGCAGAAGTTCAAGACTCCAATTGGGATATCATACGGCAAAAGCAGTATCGCCAAGTGCAAGAGAGTGTGGAAAGAAGCCTTCAGCAAACTAGAGAAAGACAAGAGCGAACTTTCAACCAGAATGCTCTAGCGACCCCATTAAGACCGGGTGATCAAGTGCTCAAGAGAAACCGTCGAACCAATAAACTAGACAATCAGTGGGAAGCCGTACCCTACACAGTTTTACCAACAAGAATGGATAATCCTAAAATGTGTCTCATTAGCAAAAACGGAGGCTTAACATCTGTATTAGTGTCAAGAGACAATCTTAAATTGTGTCCGGAAGCATTGAAAGAGCCAGAAGTTGTCCAGCCAGAATCAGAAGTTATTCAACCCATACAGGTTCAACCAGTAAAGGAAAAAGAAGAGGAAATGTATCACACCTGTATAGGAGACTTTCCCAAAACCCTACTAACATACCATGGTGCAGTAGTGGTTCCCATGGTGGCCTTTTGCCCAACACCGAACCCAATACCAGAAGTCCCAAGACAGGAAGAGGCTGACCCCGTACTACAGGAGGTTCCAGGCCAGGAAGAACAGATTCCTGATCAGAGTAATCCCATTCACGGTGGACTTGCCAACTCCATAGTCATGGAATTATCTTTAGCAGAGCGGGCAGATACTACATCCGCAGTAGACAGTAGTACACCACATGAAGAGATACCGCTATTACGTAGATCACAGCGTAGTACCCAGGGTCAATTACCGGCCAGGTATGCAGATTACCAATTATAAAACTATAGTCATTGTTATCATTCTGCAACGTTTAAGCCCAGTACCTACAGAAACTTGTCTGTATAAACTTCTTGCATATTCTTGAACTTGTTATCAGCCCGGAGGCACTAAATCAAAGCTCCGGAAAGACTGCTTTTTGAACTTTGCTTTTTGCTCTTTTTGAACTTTCTTTAGACTTTATATTGACAACTTCGTTGGAAAAATGGAACTAAATTCCTGGACACAAAGTGCAGTGCCTTTCCTAGTACCTTCAAGGATAGGACTGTATTAATGGACGCTATTTGAAGTGACTTTTTACAGAACTCTATTTTTGTTTCCTTGAGTGGTTTTTGTAACTTTTCATTTTTAAGACTCTGTACATATTAATTGTTATTTTAAAATGTTATCGTCCCACAGTCCCGGAGTACTGTTCTTAACTAAGGGGGAATGTGGCACCCCTAGGGGTATTTGCCACAAAAATAGTTACTGACAGTAAATACAAATACTAAAATAGCAAGACTGCACTACCACCTCCGGCCAGAAGGGGGAGCTCCAGAGACTCCCCTTGATCCATTCTGGTCTGAGAGAAGAAATGGCAGTTGGGCTAAGGAGCTGAAAGTGAGAGGTCATACAGCTGAATTTCTAACAGTCCTGTGACTGTTTCCAGGCCTAAATCACCGGCCTGAGGAGAAGAGGGACAGAGAAAAAGGACATTGTGAGAAACGGGTAGCATTAATCACTACCCAGAACAGGCGCAAAGACGGATACCGGATCCGTGGCTGTATTCATTATATATAATACAGCAACCGGAAAAACGTGAGGTGATATCAGCTTCACTAGGGCCGGACGCAGCAACAGACACAGAGTTCAGCGGTACTCCCGGAGGGGGTAAGCCGATAAAAGGACTCGGGTTGCCCGTCGAACCAGGACCCGGAGGGGACAGATTGGGCCGGCAGCCAGTTCACATACAGCAGCAGGGCCACACAGAAATTGCGTACAATAAGAGGCGAAGACCCCGGCAGGGTCAAAGTAACTCAGAGTTCCCATACAGACTCCGGTGACAGGACTGGTTGTAAATCCCTTTAGGTTAAAGTAAACTGGTTAAACGTTTCAGTGCCTCAGTCTTTCATTTGGACAATAGCCAATATCCAGGATCGGGATCATCGCCGCTGGGAGAACCTGCTGCTGATCAAGTAAGTGCCTGCTCCCTCACGATACCCCTTACACTGTGCATTGCCTGAGGCTACAGCACCGGGTCAAGCCACCCGTGACATCCCCCTTAAGAGACAGACCCCATTGGTCCGGTGCTGGGTATCCCGGTCTCTTGGGCGTCACAATAGCTAAAGTGGACAGCTGGTATTCTCAAACTGGGAAAGGGCCATGTATATTGGCCCTCCCCAGCCTAAAAATAGCAGTCAGCAGCTGACCCAGAAAAGGCGCATCAATTAGATGCATCAATTCTGGCACATTCTCCGGCTCTTCCCACTTGCCCTGGTGTGGCAAGTGGGGTAAAATTTGTGGGGTTAATGTTAGCTTTGTTATGTCAGCTGACATCAAGCCCACAGGTTAGTAATGGAGAGGCGTCTATAACACACCACCATTACTAACCCCATAGTCAGATTGTAATAAAGAAGTCAGAATAAAGTCCTTTATTTTAATTAAATAAATCTCTACCCTGTTTTACCTATTTATTCACAAAAATTAAAAATAAAAAAACACCATCTTCCTCACCTGTCTAATGAGAAGTTAATCCACACCTGTCCCATGATGCGCTTCAACTTTGCTACATCTGGATTTCGTGGCTGAGCAGTGGCATGATGTGACTGCTCAGCCACTAATCCAGGGTAACGCTGACCTGTGGGCTTGATGTCAGCTGACAATGCAAAGGTGACATCAACCCCACAAATATTACCCCACTTGCCACTGCACCATGGCAAAGCACCAGAGATGGCGCATCTAATAGAATATTTAACCCCAAATAGAATGTATAACCCCAAATATACTTCAATAAGCACTCAGAAATGGATGGAAACAAGGCTCTGGATAGTTCTGAAGTGGCTAGCTGTTGTGAATTCTGTTATCGAACTCCCTCCTGTGGTCATGAATGGTACTTCGGCGAGTTCTGTCCATGGACTCCCTCTGGTGGCTGTGAGTGGAGCTGCTGCTTCTGAGGTTCCTTCCACAGGTGACGTAGTTTATCCTTTGGCTGGCTGTTCTATTTAACTCCACTCAGATCGTTACTCCATGCCAGCTGTCAATGTTCCTGTATTGGTTCAGTTCGCTCTTGGATCTTTCTGGTGACCTGTCTACTCCAGCAGAAGCTAAGTCCCTGCTGGTTATTATTTGTTCATTGTTTCCTTGTCCAGCTGGATATCATGATTTTGCCTTGCTAGCTGGAAGCTCTGGGATGCAGAGTGGCATCTCCGCACCGTTAGTCAGTGTGGAGGTCTTTTTGCACACTCTGCGTGGTCTTTTTGTAGTTTTTTGTGCTGACCGGAAAGATACCTTTCCTATCCTCTGTCTGTTTAGGAAGTCTGGCCTCCCTTTGCTGAAACCTGTTTCATTTCTGCGTTTGTGACTTTCATCTTTACTCACAGTCAATATATGTGGGGGGCTGCCTTTTCCTTTGGGGAATTTCTCTGAGGCAAGGTAGGCTTTATTTTCTATCTCTAGGGCTAGTTAGCTCTTAGGCTGTGAAGAGGCGTCTAGGTAGTGTCAGGAACGCTCCACGGCTATTTCTAGTTGTTGTGATAGGATTAGGGGTTGCGGTCAGCAGAGCTCCCACATCCCAGAGCTTGTCCTGTGTGAGTTTAACTATCAGGTCGTTCCGGGTGCTCCTAACCACCAGGTCATAACAGTACAGCTGGCCCAAAGTATTAATGCATCTCAATAGAGGGATAAGAGAAGTTCTGAGACCATTTTTTTTTCTCTGCAGTGTGTTTTGTCTTTCTTTTCCCCTTAACCTCTGGGTGGTTCAGAACACAAGTGTAGATATGGACATTCAAGGTCTGTCCTCTTGTGTGGATCATCTCACTGCAAGGGTACAAAACATTCAAGATTTTGTGGTTCAGAATCCGATGTTAGAGCCTAGAATTACTATTCCTGATTTGTTTTCTGGGGATAGATCTAAGTTCCTGAATTTCAAAAATAATTGTAAACTGTTTCTAGCTTTGAAACCCCGCTCCTCTGGTGACCCCGTTCAACAAGTGAAAATCATTATTTCTTTGTTGCGTGGTGACCCTCAAGACTGGGCATTTTCCCTTGCGCCAGGAGATCCTGCATTGCGTGATGTTGATGCGTTTTTTCTGGCGCTTGGATTGCTTTATGATGAACCAAATTCAGTGGATCAGGCAGAGAAAATCTTGCTGGCTTTGTGTCAGGGTCAGGATAAAGCGGAGGTGTACTGTCAGAAGTTTAGAAAGTGGTCTGTGCTTACTCAGTGGAATGAGTGTGCCCTGGCGGCAATTTTCAGAAAGGGTCTTTCTGAAGCCCTTAAGGATGTCATGGTGGGATTTCCCACGCCTGCTGGTCTGAATGAGTCTATGTCCTTGGCCATTCAGATCGATCGGCGCTTGCGTGAGCGCAAAGCTGTGCACCATTTGGCGGTATTCTCTGAGCATAGGCCTGAGCCTATGCAATGTGATAGGACTTTGACCAGAGCTGAACGGCAAGAACACAGACGTCGGAATGGGCTGTGTTTTTACTGTGGTGATTCCACTCATGCTATCTCTGATTGTCCTAAGCGCACTAAGCGGTTCGCTAGGTCTGCCACCATTGGTACGGTACAGTCTAAATTTCTTTTGTCCGTTACTCTGATTTGCTCTCTGTCGTCCTATTCTGTTATGGCATTTGTGGATTCAGGCGCTGCCCTGAATTTGATGGACTTGGAGTTTGCCAGGCGCTGTGGTTTTTTCATGGAGCCCTTGCAGTATCCTATTCCATTGAGAGGAATTGATGCTACGCCTTTGGCCAAGAATAAGCCTCAGTACTGGACTCAATTGACCATGTGCATGGCTCCTGCTCATCAGGAGGATATTCGCTTTTTGGTGTTGCATAATCTGCATGATGTGGTCGTTTTGGGGTTGCCATGGCTACAGGTCCATAATCCAGTATTGGATTGGAAATCTATGTCTGTGTCCGGCTGGGGTTGTCAGGGGGTACATGGTGATGTTCCATTGTTGTCAATTTTGCCTTCCACTCCTTCTGAAGTCCCTGAGTTTTTGTCAGATTACCGGGATGTATTTGAAGAGCCCAAATCCGGTGCCCTACCTCCTCATAGGGATTGCGATTGTGCTATTAATTTGATTCCTGGTAGTAAGTTTCCTAAGGGCCGACTGTTTAATTTATCTGTGCCAGAGCACGCCGCTATGCGGATTTATATAAAGGAATCCTTGGAGAAAGGTCTTATTCGCCCGTCGTCATCACCGTTGGGAGCAGGGTTCTTTTTTGTGGCCAAGAAGGATGGCTCTTTGAGACCTTGTATTGATTACCGCCTTCTTAATAAGATCACAGTCAAATTTCAGTACCCTTTGCCGCTGCTGTCTGATTTGTTTGCTCGGATTAAGGGGGCTACTTGGTTCACCAAGATAGATCTTCGAGGGGCGTATAATCTTGTGCGAATTAAACAGGGCGATGAATGGAAAACAGCATTTAATACGCCCGAGGGCCATTTTGAGTACCTGGTTATGCCATTCGGGCTTTCTAATGCTCCATCTGTGTTTCAGTCCTTTATGCATGACATCTTCCGAGAGTACCTGGATAGATTCATGATTGTATATTTGGATGACATTTTGGTCTTTTTGGATGATTGGGAGTCTCATGTGAAGCAGGTCAGAATGGTGTTCCAGGTCCTTCGTGCGAATTCCTTGTTTGTGAAGGGGTCAAAGTGTCTCTTTGGAGTTCAGAAGGTTTCATTTTTGGGTTTCATTTTCTCCCCTTCTACTATCGAGATGGACCCTGTTAAAGTTCAGGCCATTTATGATTGGACTCAGCCGACATCTGTGAAGAGGAAAGAGATGTGTGCACTACTGGTGGGGTGGTGCTGAGGTAGGCTCCCACACCTTAGTATAAATAGCAAAAAACCTAGCATTCAACTTGATGCTTATGTGCAAATTTTATTGTAGTACCCAAAAAACGTTTCGGTCCCTCATACGGACCTTCGTCAGTAAACGTACTATAATGGAGTAGGGGCTCAGAGACCATAGAGTCTCGGGGCACATATGCTTGCGGCGTCTTATGAGAACGCTGGGCCAGAGGATAAGCTTAGACAAGTGAGAGAAGATGTGCCACTGACAGACGCGGAGTCCACCGCTGGTCTGGTTGCGGTCAGCAGAGCTCCCACATCCCAGAGCTTGTCCTGTGTGAGTTTAACTATCAGGTCGTTCCGGGTGCTCCTAAACACCAGGTCATAACAGCTAGCAATGAGTCTGATTGATTGAAGTTATTAATTCCAGAGGGTGTGAAACAAAATATTAAGTTGAGGGGGCCAACAATTTTGTCCAGGCCATTTTTGGCGTTTAATCTGAAATGAATAATTTCAAGGATACTAACCCTTTCGGCCATGACAGTTATAATGTAATGTTTTACATGTAGTAATTTTTGCGACGTTTTTTTGCCCCAATAAAACGCATGCGTTTTTTCGCGGCAAAAAAACCTATTGATGTCTATGTAAACGCATGCGTTTTTAAGCACATGCGTTTGTTTGCGTTAAAAACGCATGCGTTTTTATTAAAAAAAAACAGAAAACACACTGATATGCCACCCCCCACCATAAAGGTGATAAAGAGATCCTAACCCTAACCCTAAAGGGATCCTAACCCTAAAGGGATCCTAACCCTATCCCTAACCCTATCCCTAACCCTAACCCTACCCCTAACCCTAAAGGGATCCTAACCCTAACCCTAACCCTAAAGGGATCCTAACCCTAACCCTACCCCTAACCCTAACCCTAACCCTTTAGGGTTAGGGTTAGGATCCCTTTAGGCTTAAGGTTAGGGGTAGGGTTAGGGTTAGAGTTAGGATCCCTTTAGGGTTAGGGTTATGATCCCTACCCCTAACCCTACCCCTAACCCTAACCCTAACTATTTCTGTTTATAGTGGGTTTTTTACTTTATTTTGATGATTGGCAGCTGTCACACATTTCTCAGCATGCGTTTAAAAAACGCAAACGCATGAAAAACGTATGTAAACGCGTCAAAACGCCGCGTTTTTTTCACCACATGCAAAAACGCATGCGTCAAAAAAACGCAGCAATTGCACGTGTTTACATGTGTTTTTTCACCATGCGTTTTTTTTTAAACGCATGCGTTTTGAAACACAAGTGTGATACCAGCCTATAACCATGCTAGGTGTTCATCCTTGTCTCTCAGTCTGGGGAGGGAGAAAAGACACATCTCTCTGAGAGCAGACTGCATAGTCCAGTACTTCAAACTGCAAGTCTTGCTGGTTGCTATAGAAATTAGCTGCATTTTGTGACTGGACTGGGACTAGCAAAGCCGTGTCTGAGTATCCAGGGTTTATATTGTTTAGCTAACATTGGACAAGGCTAGGGATTTTATGTTTATGGTTTTCTTTTCTGTGCTGTGCAATCAGTGAAAATAAACTGACACAGACACACTGTTAACCCCTTGATGACCCAGCCTATTTTGACCTTAATGACCTGGCCATTTTTTGCAATTCTGACCAGGTACCCTTTATGAGGTAATAACTCTGGAACGCTTAAACGGATTGTAGCGATTCTGAGAATGTTATTTCGTGACATATTGGGCTTCATGATATTGGTAAATGTAGGTCGATAATTTTTGCGTTTATTTGTGGAAAAAAAAACAAATTTGGCAAAAATATTGAAAATTTCGCAATTTTTAAATTTTGAATTTTTATTCTGTTAAACCAGAGAGTTATGTGACATATAATAGTTAAAATAACATTTCCCACATGTCTACTTTACATCAGCACAATTTTGGAAACAAAATTTTTTTTTTGCAGGAAGTTTTAAGGGTTAAAATTTAACCAGCGATTTCTCATTTTTACAACAAAATTTACAAAACCTTTTTTTTAAGGGACCACCTCACATTTGAAGTCAGTTTGAGGGGTCTATATGGCTGAAAATACCCAAAAGTGAGACCATTCTAAAAACTGCACCCCTCAAGGTGCTCAAAACCACATTCAAGAAGTTTATTAACCCTTCAGATGTTTCACAGCAGCAAAAGCAACATGGAAGAAAAAAATGAACATTTAACTTTTTAGTCACAAAAATGATCTTTTAGCAACATTTTTTTTTATTTTACCAAGGGTAAAAGGAGAAACTGGACCCCGAAAGTTGTTGTCCAATTTGTCCTGAGTACGACGATACTCCATATGTGGGGGGTGAACCACTGTTTGGGCGCACGACGGGGCTTGGAAGGGAAGGAGCGCCATTTGACTTTTTGCATGAAAAGTTGGCTCCAATCTTTAGCGGAAACAATGTCACGTTTGGAGAGCCCTTGTGTGCCTAAACATTGGAGCTAATCCACAAGTTACCCCATTTTTGGAAACTAGACCCCCCAAGGAACTTATTTAGATGCATAGTGAGCACTTTAAACCCTCTGGTGCTTCACAAATTGATCCATAAAAATGAAAAAGTACTTTTTTCACAAAAATGTTCTTTTAGCCTCAATATTTTCATTTTCACATGGGCAATAGGATACAATGGATCCTAAAATTTGATGGGCAATGTCTCCTGAGTACACCGATACCTAATATGTGGAGGTAAACCACTGTTTGGGCGCATGGCAGGGCTCGGAAGGGAAGGAGCGCCATTTGACTTTTTTAATGGAAAATTAGCTCCAATCGTTAGCGGACACCATGTCGCGTTTGGAGAGCCCCTGTGTGCCTAAACATTGGAGCACCCCCACAAGTGACTGCATTTTGGAAACTAGACCCCCAAGGAACTTATGTAGATGTGTGGTGAGCACTTTGAACCCCAAGGGCTTCACAGAAGTTTATAACGCAAAGCTGTGAAAATAAAAAAAACCATTTTTCTTTCCTCAAAAATGATTTTTTAGCCCGCAATTTTTTATTTTCACAAGGGTAACAGGAGAAATTGGACCCCAAAAGTTGCTGTCCAGAATGTCCTGAGTACGCTGATACCCCATATGTGGGGGTAAACCACTATTTGGGCACACGTCGGAGCTCAGAAGGGAAGTAGTGATGTTTTGAAATGCAGACTTTGATGGAATGGTCTGCGGGCGCCACGTTGCATTTGCAGAGCCCCTGATGTGCCTAAACAGTAGAAACCCCCCACAAGTGACCCCATTTTGGAAACTAGACCCCCAAGGAACTTATCTAGATGTGTGGTGAGCACTTTGAACCCCCAAGTGCTTCACAGAAGTTTATAACGCTGTGCCGTGAAAATAAAAAATCATTTTTCTTTCCTCAAAAATGATTTTTTAGCCCGCAATTTTTTATTTTCACAAGGGTAATTGAAGAAATTGGATCCCAAAAGATGTTGTCCAGTTTGTCCTGAGTATGCAGATGCCCCATATGTGGGGGTAAACTACTATTTGGGCACACGTCGGGGCTCGGAAGGGAAGTTATAACGTTTTGAAATGCAGACTTTGATGGAATTGTCTGCGGGCGTCACGTTGAGTTTGCAGAGCCCCTGATGTGCCTAAACAGTAGAAACCCCCCACAAGTGACTCCATTTTGGAAACTAAACCCCCAAGGAACTTATCTAGATGTGTGGTGAGCACTTTGAACCCCCAAGTGCTTCACAGAAGTTTATAACGCAGAGCCGTGAAAATAAAAAATCATTTTTCTTTCCTCAATAATGATTTTTTAGCCCTCATTTTTTTATTCTCACAAGGGTGACCAGAGAAATTGGCCCCAAAAGTTGTTGTCCAGTTTGTTCTGAGTATGCTGGTACCCCATAAGTGGGGGTAAACCACTGTTTGGGCACACGTCGGGATTTTTTATATTTAGTCAGATAGTTATGTTTCACTACTTCCATGCTGTTCACCTTCTTTTTAACTTCTCCCACACTTTCTTCTTCATCATCCTCAGCTGCATCATCTTTTCCATCAACTTTTCCTTCACCTTATTCATCTTCTTCTTCTTCACCTTCTTCGTATTATTTTTTTTTTTACACTCTTCATGTTCTTTTTATTAAACTATTATTCTTCTTCATAATCAACGTCTTCATCTTCTTCTTCTTCTTCATCATCATATTCTTATTTGTGACAGCCAGGCCTTCCTGCAGTTGTTATCTATAAAAGTTTGAAGATTACACCTTCTGTTCTACCTGTCACAAAAAATTTATAACAGGATTTGTTCGCGTTCAGTTTGGCCTGCAGCAGCAGGTTTTTTCTAGTGGCACCATGAGGAGGAACGGACTCACCCCCATACACTGCTTAGACTTCTTCTGCTTATAATTTAGATAATATCTTTTGCTCTGATTTTTAGTCTTATGCTTAATGTTCTTCTGCTTTTTGTTCTGCAGCTTCTTGTTCTTCTGCTTCTCGGTCTTCAGGGTCATCATCTTTAGGGTCTTGAAATTGGAAATGTAGCAGAAGGTACAAGAGCAAAACACACTGCCGAGAACCAGCAGATGGTACTGGAACCCGGATGGCTAGCCGAAGGTACAAGAGCCAATGGAACTACCGAGGACCAGCTGACGTTACTGGAACCCGGTTACTAAGCAGGAGGTACCCGTGCCAGAAAGCACTACCAAGCACCACCTGACGTTTGGGGGAACTCGGATACCCAGAAGGAGGCACCGAAGCCAAAGGTTCTGCCCGGAACCAGCTGACGGTACTGGAGCCAGGATGGGGAGCAGAAGGTATAAGAGCAAAAGACACTGCCAAGAACCAGCTGACGGTACTGGAACCCAGATGGCTAGCCGAAGGTACAAGAGCCAATGGAATTACCGAGGCCAGCTGAAGTTACTGGAACCCGGTTACTAAGCAGGAGGTACCCGTGTAAGAAAGCACTACCAAGGACCACCTGACATTGCTGGAACTCGGATACCCAAAAGGAGGCATCTAAGCCAAAGGCTCTGCCCGGAACCAGCTGACGGTACTGGAACCAGGATGGGGAGCAGAAGGTACAAGAGCAAAAGACCCTGCCAAGAACCAGCTGATGGTACTTGAGCCCGGATGGCTAGGCGAAGGTACAAGAGCCAATGGAACTACCGAGGATCAGCTGACGGTACTGGAACCAGGATGGGCAGGAGGGACTACCCGTGACAAAGACACTTCTGAGCAGTAACTGGCGATGTTGGAGCCCAGGGAATCCAGGAGAAGCAGAGTATAGGCTGAGGCCTAATTGGAGCCAGTTTAAAGGGAACCTTTAACCCCCAAAGGTGTTTGCAACTAAAAGAGCCTCCTTGTGTGGCACTAATGCTGCATAAGGAAAAGGTGCCTCTTTTCATTATGCTACTTGTACACGCTGAAGTTAACACTTATAAAATGTGTTCCCTCATACCCTGAAACCATCCCGGAGGTGGGACTTTCCTTCTTAATGAGATGCAGCACAGCTGTCATTCACACCCCCTTGGTGCCGTGCGCCGTCTCCTCAGCATTGTTAGAATCTGTCCTGGAGCCTGCGCTGTTATGTTATCCCTTGGCCATGCGCAGTTAGCGCTGCCCATCTTCAGACATCATTTGTTGTCAGGCTGGCTGAGCCAGTGCGACTGCCCTGCCAGAGATCCCGACCCACCGTGTCTTCTGATTTATTCACACTGCGGGCCTGGGATTCATGGGCATCCGCAGTGCATATCTTCGCTTCTCACTCATTTCTTTTCGCCTTCTTCAGACGGGCAGCGCTAACTGCGCAGGGCCGAGGGACAACATAACAGCGCAGGCTCCGGGACAGATTCAAACAATGCTGAGGAGGCGGTGCACGGCGCCAAGGGGGTGTGAATGACAGCTGTGCTGCCTCTCATTAAGAAGGAAAGTCCAGCCTTCGGGACGGTTTCAGGGTATGAGGGGACACATTTTATAAGTGTTAACTTCAGCATGTGCAAGGAGCATAATGAATGCACACAAGGTGGCTCTTTTAGTTAAAAACGCCTTGGGGGGGCAGGTTCCCTTTATTATCTGTTGTTGTGTCAGCGTGCTGGTCGCAGGACACATTGCCGGCTACACAGCAGGGGAACAGCTGACGTTACTGAACCCCACTAACACAGGAGCGGGTGTTTTTCCCTGTGCAGACAGCACATCCGGGCAACAACTGGTGGTGTTGAAGCCCAGGGAAATCAGGAGGAGCAGACTTTAGTTTTTGCCGCACACACAGCAGGGGAACAGCTGGCGTTACTGAACCCCAATAACAGAGGAGCAACTGTTGACTGTGCAGACAGCACTTCCGGGCAACAACTGGTGGTGTTGAAGTCCAGGGAAAGCAGGAGAAGCAGAGTGTAGGCCGAGGCCTAATTGTAGAAAGTTGAAAGGGAACCATTAACCCCCCAGGCGTTTGTAACTTAACCCCTTCCCGACCTGTGACACAGCGTATGCGTCATGAAAGTCGGTGCCAATCCGACCTCTGACGCATATGCTGTGTCACAGAAAGATCGCGTCCCTGCAGATCGGGTGAAAGGGTTAACTCCCATTTCACCCGATCTGCAGGGACAGGGGGAGTGGTAGTTTAGCCCAGGGGGGGTGGCTTCACCCCCTCGTGGCTACGATCGCTCTGATTGGCTGTTGAAAGTGAAACTGCCAATCAGAGCGATTTGTAATATTTCACCTAAAAAACTGGTGAAATATTACAATCCAGCCATGGCCGATGCTGCAATATCATCGGCCATGGCTGGAAACACTTATGTGCCCCCACCCCACCCCACCGATTGCCCCCCCAGCCCTCCGATCGGTGGTCCGCTCCCCTCCGTCCTGTGCTCCGCTCCCCCGTCCTCCTTTCCGCTCCCCCCATGCTCCAATCACACCCCCCGTGCTCCAATCACACCCCCCTGCACAGCGATCCCCCCCGCACTCCGATCCACCCCCCCGCACAGCGATCCCCCACCCCGTGCTCCAATCCACCCCCCCGTGTTCCGATCCACCCCCCAGGCTCCGATCCCCCCCCCGTGCTCCGACGCCCCCCCGTGCCCTGATCTTCCCCCCTTATACTTACCTAGCCACCCGGGGTCCGTCCGTCTTCTTCCCTGGGCGCCGCCATCTTCCAAAATGGCGGGCGCATGTGCAGTGCGCCCGCCGAATCTGCCGGCCGGCAGATTCGTTCCAGAGTGAATTTTGATCACTGAGATATAACCTATCTCAGTGATCAAAATAAAAAAAATAGTAAATGACCCCCCCCCCTTTGTCACCCCCATAGGTAGGGACAATAAAAAAAATAAAGAATTTTTTTTTTTCCACCAAGGTTGGGGTAAGAACTAGGGTTAGGGTTAGGGGTAGGGTTAGGGGTAGGGTTAGGGTTAGGGGTAGGGTTAGGGTTAGGGGTAGGGTTAGGGTTAGGGGTAGGGTTAGGGGTAGGGGTAGGGGTAGGCTTAGGGGTAGGGTTAGGGGTAGGGGTAGGGTTAGGGTTCGGGATGTGCACACGTATTCTGGTCCTCTGCGGATTTTTCCGCAGCGGATTTGATAAATCTGCAGTGCTAAACCGCTGTGGATTTATCGTGGATTTACCGCGGTTTTTCTGTGCATTTCACTGCGGTTTTACAACTGCGATTTTCTATTGGAGCAGTTGTAAAACCGCTGCGGAATCCGCAGAAAGAAGTGACATGCTGCGGAATGTAAACCGCTGCGTTTCCGTGCAGTTTTTCCGCAGCATGTGTACAGCGATTTTTGTTTCCCATAGGTTCACATTGAACCGTAAACTCATGGGAAACTGCTGCGGATCCGCAGCGTTTTCCGCAGCGTGTGCACATACCTTTAGAATTAGGCTATGTGCACACGGTGCGGATTTGGCTGCGGATTCGTAGCAGTGTTCCATCAAGTTTACAGTACCATGTAAACATATGGAAAACCAAATCCGCTGTGCCCATGGTGCGGAAAATACCACGCGGAAACGCTGCGTTGTATTTTCCGCAGCATGTCAATTCTTTGTGCGGATTCCGCAGCGTTTTACACCTGTTCCTCAATAGGAATCCGCAGGTGAAATCCGCACAAAAAACACTGGCAATCCGCAGTAAATCCGCAGGTAAAACGCAGTGCCTTTTACCCGCGGATTTTTAAAAAATGGTGCTGAAAAATCTCACACGAATCCGCAACGTGGGCACATAGCCATAGGGTTGGGTTGGAATTAGGGTTGTGGTTAGGGTTAGGGGTGTGTTGGGGTTAGGGTTGTGGTTAGGGGTGTGTTGGGGTTAGGGTTGTGATTAGGGTTACGGCTACAGTTGGGATTAGGGTTAGGGGTGTGTTGGGGTGTGTTGGGGTTAGAATTGAGGGGTTTCCACTGTTTAGGCACATCAGGGGGTCTCCAAACGCAACATGGCCCCACCATTGATTCCAGCCAATCTTGTATTCAAAAAGTCAAATGGTGCTCCCTCACTTCCGAGCCCCGACGTGTGCCCAAACAGTGGTTTACCCCCACATATGGGGTACCAGCATACTCAGGACAAACTGCGCAACAATTACTGGGGTCCAATTTCTCCTGTTACCCTTAAGAAAATAAAAAATTGCTTGCTAAAACATCATTTTTGAGGAAAGAAAAATGATTTTTTATTTTCATGGCTCTGCGTTGTAAACGTCTGTGAAGCACTTGGGGGTTCAAAGTGCTCACCACATATCTAAAAAAAAGTTCCATGGGGGGTCTAGTTTCCAAAATGGGGTCCCTTGTGGGGGGTTTCCACTGTTTAGGCACACCAGGGGCTCTGCAAACGCAACAAGACGTCCGCAGACCATTCCATCAAAGTCTGCATTTCAAAAGTCACTACTTCCCTTCTGAGCCCCGACGTGTGCCCAAACAGTGGTTTACCCCCACACATGGGGCATCAGCGTACTCAGGAGAAACTGGACAACAAATATTGGGGTCCAATTTCTCCTGAAACCCTTGGGAAAATAAAAAATTCTGGGCTAAAAAATTATTTTTGAGAAAAGAAAACGTATTTATTATTTTCACGGCTCTGCGTTATAAACTTCTGTAAAGCACTTGGGGGTTGAAAGTGCTCACCACATATCTAGATAAATTCCTTTGGGGGTCTAGTTTCCAAAATGGGGTCACTTGTGGGGGTTTCTACTGTTTAGGCACACCAGGGGCTCTGCAAACGCAACGTGACGCCCGCAGACCATTCCATCAAAGTCTGCAGTTCAAAAGTCACTACTTCCCTTCTGAGCCCCGGCATATGCCCAAACAGTGGTTTACCCCCACACATGGGGTATCAGCGTACTCAGGAGAAACTGGACAACAACTTTTATGGTCCTATTTCTCCTGTAACCCTTGGGAAAATAAAAAATTCTGGGCTAAAAAATTATTTTTGAGGAAAGAAAATGTATTTATTATTTTCACGGCTCTGCGTTATAAACTTCTGTGAAGCACTTGGGGGTTGAAAGTGCTCACCACATATCTAGATAATTTCATTTCGGGGTCTAGTTTCCGAAATGGGGTCACTTGTGGGGGGTTTCTACTGTTTAGTCACATCAGGGGCTCTGCAAACGCAACGTGACGCCCGTAGAGCATTCCATCAAAGTCTGTATTTCAAAACGTCACTACTTCACTTCCGAGCCCCGGCAAGTACCCAAATAGTAGTTTACCCCCACATATGGGGTATCACCGTACTCAGGAGAAACTGGACAACAAATATTGGGGTCAAATTTCTCCTGTTACCCTTGGGAAAATTAAAAAATTCTGGGCTACAAAATTATTTTTGAGGAAAGAAAACGTATTTATTATTTTCACTGCTCTGTGTTATGAACTTCTGTGAAGCACTTGGGGGTTCAAAGTGCTCACCTCACATCTAGATAAGTTCCTTTCGGGGTCTAGTTTCCAAAATGGGGTCACTTGTGGGGGGTTTCTACTGTTTAGCCACATCAGGGGCTCTGCAAACGCAATGTGACGCCCGCAGAGCATTCCATCAAAGTCTGCATTTCAAAACGTCACTACTTCACTTCCGAGCCCCAGCATGTGCCTAAACAGTGGATTACCCCCACATATGGGGTATCAGCGTACTCAGGAGAAACTGGACAACAACTTTTGGGGTCAAATTTCTCCTGTTACCCTTGGGAAAATAAAAAATTGCGGGCTAAAAAATCATTTTTGAGAAAATAAATTTTTTTTTTTATTTTCATGGCTCTGCGTTATAAACTTCTGTGAAGCACTTGAGGGTTCAAAGTGCTCACCACACATCTAGATTAGTTCCTTTGGGGGTCTAGTTTCCAAAATGGGGTCATTTGTGGGGGATCTCCAATGTTTAGGCACACAGGGGCTCTCCAAACGCGACATGGTGTCCGCTAATGATTGGAGCTAATTTTCCATTTAAAAAGCCAAATGGCGTGCCTTCCCTTCTGAGCCCTGCCGTGCGCCCAAACAGTGGTTTACCCCCACATATGGGGTATCTGCGTACTGAGGACAAACTGGACAACAACATTTGTGGTCCAATTTCTCCTATTACCATTGGCAAAATAGGAAATTCCAGGCTAAAAAATCATTTTTGAGAAAAGAAAAATTATTTTTTATTTTCATGGCTCTGCATTATAAACTTCTGTGAAGCACCTGGGGGTTTAAAGTGCTCAGCATGCATCTAGATAAGTTCCTTGGGGGGTCTAGTTTCCAAAATGGGGTCACTTGTGGGGGAGCTCCAATGCATAGGCACACAGGGGCTCTCCAAACGCGACATGGTGTCCGCTAACAATTGGAGCTAATTTTCCATTCAAAAAGTCAAAAGGCGCGCCTTCCCTTCCGAGCCCTGCCGTGTGCCCAAACAGTGGTTTACCCCCACATATGAGGTATCGGCGTACTCGGGAGAAATTGCTCAACAAATTTTAGGATCGATTTTATCCTATTGCCCATGTGAAAATGAAAAAATTGAGGCGAAAATTAATTTTTTGTGAAAAAAAAGTACTTTTTCATTTTTACGGATCAATTTGTGAAGCACCTGAGGGTTTAAAGTGCTCACTAGGCATCTAGATAAGTTCCTTGGGGGGTCCAGTTTCCAAAATGGGGTCACTTGTGGGGGAGCTCCAATGTTTGGGCACACAGGGTCTCTCCAAACGCAACATGGTGTCCGCTAACGATGGAGATAATTTTTCATTCAAAAAGTCAAATGGCGCTCCTTCCCTTCCGAGCCTTACCATGTGCCCAAACAGTGGTTTACCCCCACATGTGAGGTATCGGTGTACTCAGGAGAAATTGCCCAACAAATTTTAGGATCCATTTTATCCTGTTGTCCATGTGAAAATGAAAAAATTGAGGCTAAAAGAATTTTTTTGTGAAAAAAAAGTACTTTTTCATTGTTACGGATCAATTTGTGAAGCACCTGGGGGTTTAAAGGGCTCTCTATGCATCTAGATAAGTTCCTTGGGGCGTCTAGTTTCCAAAATGGGGTCACTTGTGGGGGAGCTCCAATTTTTAGGCACACGGGGGCTCTCCAAACGTGACATGGTGTCCGCTAAAGAGTGCAGCCAATTTTTCATTCAAAAAGTCAAATGGCGCTCCTTCCCTTCCAAGCCCTGCCGTGCGCCCAAACAGTGGTTTACCCCCACATATGAGGTATCAGCGTACTCAGGACAAATTGGACAACAACTTTCTTTGTTCAGTTTCTCCTTTTACCATTGGGAAAATAAAAAAATTGTTGCTGAAAAATCATTTTTGTGACTAAAAAGTTAAATGTTCATTTTTTCCTTCCATGTTGCTTCTGCTGCTGTGAAGCACCTGAAGGGTTAATAAACTTCTTGAATGTGGTTTTGTGCACCTTGAGGGGTGCAGTTTTTAGAATGGTGTCACTTTTGGGTATTTTCAGCCATATAGACCTCTCAAACTGACTTCAAATGTGAGGTGGTCCCTAAAAAAATGGTTTTGTAAATTTCGTTGTAAAAATGAGAAATCGCTGGTCAAATTTTAACCCTTATAACTTCCTAGCAAAAAAAAATTTTGTTTCCAAAATTGTGCTGATGTAAAGTAGACGTGTGGGAAATGTTATTTATTAACTATTTTGTGTCACATAACTCTCTGGTTTAACAGAATAAAAATTCAAAATGTGAAAATTGCGAAATTTTCAAAATTTTCGCCAAATTTCCGTTTTTATCACAAATAAACACAGAATTTATTGACCTAAATTTACCACTAACATGAAGCCCAATATGTCACGAAAAAACAATCTCAGAACCGCTAGGATCCATTGAAGCGTTCCTGAGTTATTACCTCATAAAGGGACACTGGTCAGAATTTCAAAAAACGGCAAGGTCTTTAAGGTCAAAATAGGCTGGGTCATGGAGGGGTTAAAGAGCCACCTTGTGTAGCAGTAATGCAGAACTAAACACTTCTAAAATGTGTCCCCTGATACCGTGAAACCGTCCCGGAGGTGGGACTTTCCTTCATAATGACACGCAGCACAGCCGTCATACCTACCCCCTTGGCGCAGGGCGCCGCTTCCTCAGCGTTGTTTGAATCTGTCCCGGAGCCTGCGCTGTTATGTTAAACCTTGGCCATGCGCAGTTAGCGCTGCCCGTCTTCTGACAACATTTGGTGTCAGGCGGACTGTGCCTGTGCGGCCGTGCAGCCCGAGATCCCGCTTCACAGTGTCTTCTGATTTAATCATACTGCGGGCCTAGGATTCATGGGCATGCGCAGTGCATATCTTCGCCTCTCACTCACCTCCTTCTGGCTTCTTCAGACTACGCGGCGTCACGGCCGTGGCATGCTATTAGGGATCAGCTGATGGTGCACAGTCTGAAGAAGGCGGAGGGAGATGAATGAGAGCCTGAGGTGAAGATATGCACTGCGCATGCCCATGAATCCCAGGCCTGCAGTGTGATTAAATCAGAAGACAGATTAAAACAATGCTGAGGAGGCTGCGCCTGGCGCCAAGGGGTTAGGAATGACAGCTGCGTTGCGTCTCATTAGGAAGGAAAGTTCCACCTCTGGGCCATTTTCATGGTGTGAGGGGACACATTTTATAAGTGTTACGTTCAGCGTGTGCAAGGAGCATAACTAAAAGAGCCACCTTCTCCTTGTGCAGCATTACTGCTGCACAAGGTGGCTCTTTCAGTAACAAACTCCTGGGTGGGGACAGGTTGCCTTAACTTTCAGATGTAGTGTCAGCGTGGAGGTAGCAGGACACATTGCCAGATACACAGCTAGGGATCAGCTGACGTTACTGAAACCTAATAACACTGGGTCATGTGTTTTGACTGTGCAGATGGCACTTCTGAGCAGCAACTGGCGGTGTTGGAGCCCAGGGATTACAGTTCAGGTGGTAGAAACATAAACGCAACAGGAGACCTGGATACTGTAGCCAACCCATTTTTTTAATCTGGAAGAGGAGTTGCAAATTCCTGTGAGATCCAGGCCTTGTTCATTTTCAGAAAAGTAAGCCGGTCAACGTTATTGGAGGATAGTCGCATGCAACGGTCTGTTAGTACACCACCTGCGGCACTAAAGACGTGTTCCGATAATACACTAGCAGCAGGGAAAGCCAGCACCTCCAATGCATACTGGCTAAGCTCTGGCCATGTATCCAGCTTAGAGACCCAAGCCATGTAATCTGACGGAAACGTTGCCTCCTGCTGACTGGAGCCGTCTGTGATGGTGTAGACATTTGTGGCAGGCACACAAAAGTTTACCACAGTTGGGCCATACTGGTCTTGCCTTGTGCTGAGGCACTGCTTCTGCTCCCTGTTTGTGCTGACCTTCCGCCACTGCCTCGACGCACTGAGCTGCTTTGTAAAGCACTAGCAGCACTGCTTTCAGTTAGACAGGAGAAGATGATGGAATGCACCAGTGTGTCTTGGTACTCCTGCATTTTACGCTCCCGATTCAATGGTGTTCTGAGGGTTTGTAAGTTGTCCCGGTAGCGCGGATCTAGGAGGGTGTACACCCAATAATCAGCCATGTTGAGAATGTGTGCAATGCGGCGGTCGTTTCTCAGGCACTGCAGCATGAAATCAACCATGTGCTGCAGACTGCCAACTGGCCAAGAAACGCTGTCCCCTGCTTGAGACGTGATCTCTGCATCAC
The DNA here is from genome assembly GCF_032444005.1 of Ranitomeya imitator. Taxonomy (NCBI): domain Eukaryota; kingdom Metazoa; phylum Chordata; class Amphibia; order Anura; family Dendrobatidae; genus Ranitomeya; species Ranitomeya imitator. The sequence goes on from NC_091284.1 coordinate 184,512,287, forward strand.
TCCACCCTCGCTCTACACACTGACTACTTGAGAATTGTGTAATTCCCTCCTCTGGAACGATGTCTTCCTCCTCCATTGACTCCTCCTCATCCTCCTCACAAAGTGTCCCCTGCCTAGGCCTTTGTGAGGAACTACGTTGCGCTGACTGTTCAGAAGCAGATGGACTTGGTGACTCCTCATCCTCCACCTCTTCCACAACATCATCCCTTAGCACTTGCAGTGTTCTTTCAAGCAGGCAGATAAGGGGGACAGTCATGCTGACTAGTGCATCATCTGCACTCGCCATCCGCGTGGAATCATCGAAGGCACGCAAAACCTGGCAGACGTCCTTCATAGTGGCCCACTCAGTGGTTGTGAAGTCTGAACGGCGTGCAGTGCGACTTCTTTGCGCCTGATGCAGCTGGTACTCCATTACTGCTTGCTGCTGCTCACACAACCGCTCCAACATATGTAATGTGGAATTCCACCTGGTGGGTAGGTCACATATGATGCGATGTTCCGGAAGGCGGAATTGGCGCTACAGAGCTGCAATGTGCGATCTTGCCATGCTGGAACGCCGCAAGTGAGCACACTCTAGGCGGACCTTGTGCAGCAGTGCATCAAGATCCGGATAGTCCCTCAAAAAAACTCTGCGCGACCAAGTTGAGCACATGTGCCAGACATGGGATGTGAGTGAGGTTGCCTAGGGCCAGAGCTGCCACCAGATTTCGGCCATTGTCACACACTACCATGCCTGGCTGGAAATTCGCTATTACAAACCACACGTCGCTCTCCTGCTTGATGGCATTCCAGAGCTCCTGCGCTGTGTGGCTTCGATTCCCCAAATAAATTAATTTCAGTACGGCCTGTTGACGTTTGGCCACGGCTGTGTTTATATCAGTCGTAACAGGTAAGCGTTCACGGGTCAAGGTGGAGGTAGACCGTGACGGCTCCTGCAGCGATGATTCTGAGGAACTGGAGTATGAGGAGGAGGCATTATGTACAGACTGGATTCCTGCAATCCTTGAAGTTGGCAGAACACGTCCTGCGTTACTCGCACGATCTGTACCCGGTTCCACAACATTAACCCAATGGGCAGTGAGGGAAAGGTATCGCCCCTGTCCTTGGTGACCAGTCCATGCATCGGTGGTGAGGTGGACCTTGCTACTGACGGCGTTCAGTAGCGTGTGTTTTATGTGTCCCTCCACATGCTTTTGCAGGGCAGGGACGGCTTGCCTGCTCAAATAAAAGCGGCTGGGCACATTGTATTGTGGGACTGCCAATGCCATCAAGTTACGGAAGGTGTCAGTCTCCACCAGCCTGAATGACAGTTTTTTAAGGGACAGTAGTTTTGCAATGCCAGCATTCAGAGCCTGTGCTCGGGGGTGGTGTGCCTAGAATGGCCGCCTTTTCTCCCATGCCTGTGCTACCAATGGCTGTAGACTGGGCTAGGAGTGTGAGGATGACTGGGAACGTGGTGATGTAGGTGGAATTACACTGGGTCTCTGGACAACAGTGCCAGAGGTTCTTCCATTGCGATCCTGTGAGGAAGCCGAACCAGCTGTGTGTGAGCTGGAGGAAGAGGCAACAACACAAGCTGAAGAGGTGGTAGGTGCCGCTGTAGGTTGGCCTAGGTCTTCAGTGTGTTTTTGTAACTCCACCGCGTGCTTGGTCCGCACATGTTTCCACATATTTGTGGTATTGAGGTTGCTAACACTTTTCCCTCTTTTGACTTTTTGATGACACACCTTGCATTTGACTAAGCAAATGTCATCTGCAACTGTGTCAAAAAAGTACCAGGCACTGCAAGTCTTGGGAGCGCCGGTTTTTGCCTTTGGAAGAGCCATGCTCTGAATGGGTGCCGAAGTGGAGGCTACAGGCACCGCAGTCTTCCTCCTCCCTCTCCCTCTTCGGGCCGTTCGGGGAATCTCTTCCTCAGAGCTGCTCCCACCACCTTACCGTACCTCACGTCAGGATGGGTCAAAGACCTCATCATCTACATTACCCTCTTCCACCAACTGCTTCTCCTGGGTAGTCTCGACAGCACAGTACACACCAGAAATTGGCACCTGAGTCTCATCATCAGATGCGTACTGAGGTGTGCTGACCGGAGGCACTGGCCCACCTGCCTCTTCAGAATCAGAGAGACACAGCTGTTGGGCATCACTGCATACTGCCTCTTCATCCATTTCCTGGGCAATTTGGCAGGTGGTGAAGAGACAGATGGGTGCTCTCCAGTGCTCTGTGCCTGAGAGGATGTGGCACTAAAAGAAGTCGCTGCATTAGCTGCCATCCATCCGACAACGGCTTCAATTTGTTCTTCCCACAGCAGCGGGGTACGGCGATCTCCTACAAATCTGCGCATGATTGACTGTTCCCTTCTGAAACTGGGTGATGATGAGTCACTGGTGCCCGCAGAAGGCACAGAATCCCTACATCCTCTCCCTGCTCCACGCCCATGTGCCTTAAGGTACCTTCACACTGAGCAACTTCACAACGAGAACGACAACGATCCGTGACGTTGCAGCATCCTGGATAGCGATCTCGTTGTGTTTGACACGCAGCAGCGATCAGGATCCCGCTGTGACATCGCTGGTCGTAGCTAGAAGTCCAGAACTTTATTTGGTCGTCAGGTCGGCGTGATTCGTCATGTTTGACAGCAAAAGCAACGATGCCAGCAATGTTTTTCCATGGAGCTAACAACCAGCGAGAACGATAAGTACGTCACTGGATCGCTCCTGCATCGTTCTGGTGTTGCCGTGTTTGACGTCTCTACAGCGACCTAAACAGCGACGCTACAGCGATCGGCTCATTGTCTATATCGCTGCAGCGTCGCTGAGTGTGACGGTACCTGAACTCTCTGCCTTCTTCATCTTGGTAGACTGATAAAGATAGGCAGAAAAGTACTAAGGGCTTAGTGTGCTTATTCCTGAACAGCTAACAGGTATAAGAAACACTAATTTTCTAAAGTGTGGACTAGACTTTTATATGAGCTAATGTGGCATACACAACTGTAAAGTGGTGTGTTTGGTGAACTTTATTTATTTTTTTTTTTTGCAGAACAGACTACAGAGTGAGCTGCACTCACACACAGACCGTGCAGACAGCCGTGAACGGCGCTGCAAGGCCAAAATAAGCTCCTCTATGTAATCCTATATAGTGTTTTTCCACAATCTAGAAAGATACAGAGGGAAAGCCACTAATAGGATAAATTTGAAAAAATGTGCAGCAGGCTGCACTAACTGAGAAACGGACAATGGAACGGTATCAGGCAGTGACGCACCCTGAGCTGACTACAATCGCCTGTGGTGGTAGAACAGACTACAGAGCGAGCTGCACTCACACACAGACTGTGCAGACAGCCGTGAACGGCGCTGCAAGGCCAAAACAAGCTCCTCTATGTAATCCTATATAGTGTTTTTTCCACAATCTAGCAGGATATGGAGGGAAAGCCACTAATAGGATAAATTTGAAAAAATGTGCAGCAGGCTGCACTAATTGAGAAACGGACAATGGAACGGTATGAGGCAGTGACGCACCCTGAGCTGACTACAACCGGCTGTGTCGGCAGAACAAACTACAGAGCGAGCTGCACTCACACACAGACCGTGCAGACAGCCGTAAATGGCGCTGCAAGGACAAAACAAGCTCCTCTATGTAATCCTATATAGTGTTTTTCCACAATCTAGCAGGATACGGATGGAAAGCCACTAATAGGATAAATTTGAAAAAATGTGCAGCAGGCTGCACTAATTGCAAAAAAGGACAATGGATTGAACAGTATGAGGCAGTGACGCACCCTGAGCTGACTACAACCAGCGGTGGCTGCGGACAGACTACAGAGGAGCTGCACTTACACACACAGAGACCTTGCAGACAGCTGTGAATAGCGCTGCAAAGCAAAAGCAAGGTTCTCACACAGCGGTTGCTAAATTAGCCTGGGTAAAGCACAATGAAGCAAATCGCTATCTCTAAACTGGCCCTCAGTCAGAACACAGTGTCCTATCCCTATCTGAATTCACAACAGAGTGAGCCCAAAATGGCGGCGGCGACTTTTATAGTGCATCATGACATCATTTCAGCAGCGAATCACAGCCATGCCAGTAGTTGCATGTCTACCATGTAGAACAGGATGTGCCTACACATCTAATCATTCCTCATTGGCTGAATTCGGGCTCTTAGAATTATGGGAACTTCTGATTCCGGTATCCGATATACTGAAAGTATCGGAACTCGGTATCGGAATTCCGATACCGCAAATATCGGCCGATACCCGATACTTGCGGTATCGGAATGCTCAACACTAATCACTAGTGATGTTACATGATCTCACACTCGCATATCAAAACACAAAAAGACATGAAAACTGGAAAGAGCCTGTACGGTAACACGTGAAATAAGCGATAAGCTGACTTATTCTCCTTGGATTGGAAGAGGCATTTGCTGTCAGATCTCGCAGGTATGTTACAACTATTCTCTTTAGCAATGTATAGAAGAAAAGCATTTTCTGGCTGTGGTCGCATCATGTTTGAACCTTCTGTCAGATGTTGGGAAAATCTCCTGTATACCAGTATGCACTGATATAAAGGACAGATATGCTTACATGTGTTTTATGAGTGCAATTCACTTGTAAAACTGTACAATCTGCAAGCTGTCATTTTGTTGATAACATATATATTATACGTTCAGTCAAAAACACAACACGGAACAGGACTAAGTGAAATTCCAATAGTGAACCGACAAACCTAATGTTCTCTTAACAGCTCACATCATTGCTCTGCAATATAACTTGGATGACTTCGATAGCAAAGGTCAAGCCGGCAATACATCAGGAAAAATGCAAAGTCATGACATTTTCTATAGGCTTCATTCTTCTGGACCAATTGTATCTGGCTTTGCATGGGCATTCCAACCAACAGTACATGACAAAGCTTTCAGTCCCTAAAGGGGTTGTAAAGGTGAGTTCCCTCCTATACAAGGGATAGGAGATAACTTATAGATAGATGGGGCCCAACTGCTGAACCCTGTGCTCCAATGTGTGGGTGAGCCGGGAGAGATTGCTGGGTCCATAATGGTTCTGTCGATAGCTATCTACACTGTGTGCACAATTATTAGGCAATTTGTATTTTTGATGATTCATTTTATTATTGAACATCTACAGTGCTATCGATGAATTCAAAAGGTTAATAAACCTTAATATGTAAGAAAGTAGCAATGAGGTTTTGTCTTTCTTAGGAGAGTATCTGTGGGCACAATTGGGGTATGTGCACACATTGCGGATTTGGCTGCGGATCCGCAGCAGATTTGACGCTGCAGATCTACAGCAGTGTTCCATGCGTTGTACAGTACCATGTAAACCTATGGAAAACCAAATCCACTGTGCACATGCTGCGGAAAATTCAGCGCAGAAACGCAGAGGTTTATTATCCGCAGCATGTCAATTCTTTGTGCGGATTCTGCAGCGTTTTGCACCTATTCCATTATAGGAATCCGCAGGTGTAAAAACACAGGCGAAATCCGCACAAAAACTGCACTAAATCAGCAGTAAATCCGCGGTGAATCCACAGGTAAAACACAGGGCACTTTACCTCCTGATTTTGCAGAATCTGCATGGAAAAATCCGCAATGGAATTGGAACAATGTGCACATACCTTACTGAGCAACTTTTAGTGTACAGAATTATTGTGCAACTAGCTGATAAACTTAAATTTTCCCATCTCAATTGTTTATTTTCATCTGATAAGGTGCGAATAATAACTAAACAACTCAAAATGTACAAGATACATTTCTAACTTTTCACACAAAATATCAGTAACCAATATAGCTGCCCATTTTCTCAACAACAGTCATATTTCTGTTAGACTTTTAACAAAATTTGACTTTTCAGTCAGTTAAATCTGTTTTTGTCTGTTTTGCTTGAGGAAAAAGCTGCCTAATAATTCTGCACACTTTAACCCTTTCATCCCTGAACCTGTTTTCACCTTCGTGACAGGGCCAAGTTTTACAATTCTGACTACTATCACTTTATGAATTAATAAACCTGGAATACTTCAATGGATTCCACAGATTCCAAGACTGTCTTTATGTGACAATATTGTACTTCATGGTAGGGATAAAATTTGTTCAATATGACTTGCGTTTATTTGTGAAAAAAATTGGAAGCTTGGTGAAAATCTGTAAAATTTAGCAATTTTCAAACTTTATTTTTATGCCCTTAAAGTAGAGAGATATGTCACACAAAATAGTTAATAAATAATATTTTCCACATGTCTACTTTACCAGCACAATTTTGGAAACATATTTTTTTTTTGTTAGGAAGTTAGAAGGGCTGAAATTTGACCAGCGATTTCTCATTTTTACAACAAAATTTACAAAACCATTTTTGTAGGGACCGCATAACATTTGAAGTGACTTGGAAGGGCCTATATGACAGAAAATACAAAAAAGTGGCACTATTCTTAAAACTGCACCCCTTGAGGTGCTCAAAATCACATTCAATAAGTTTATTAACCCTTCAAGCGCTTCACAGTAGCTGAAGCAATGTGGAAGGAAAAAATGAACACTGAACTTTTTTTCACAAAAATTTTACTTTAGACCCACTTTTTGAATACGACATTGGCTGAATTCGAGAGCGGATGCCATGTCACATTGGAAAGCCTATGATGTACCTAAATAGTGGAAACCCCCACAAGTGACAACATTTTGGAAACAGGAACTTATTTAGATGTGTGATGAGCACCTTGAACCCCCAAATGCTTCACAGAAAATCCCTTTTGTCAACAAAAATGTTATTTTTTTTCCTCCAATTTTTTATTTTTACAAGGGTAACAGGAGAAAATGGACCCCAAATCTGTTGTGCAATTTCTCTTAAATATAATTATACCCCGTATGTGGAGGAAAACTACTGTTTGGGTGCACGGCAGAGCTCCAAAGGGAAGGAGTGATATGATGGAATGGTCTGCAGTTGTCATGTCGCATTTGTAGAGCCCCTGATGTGCCTAAACAGTGGAAATCCCTCACAAGTGACCCTATATTGGAATTGATGTAGTGCTTTCCTGGTATGTGACTTTTTAATGTGGTGGCATCCATGAGTTATGTAGAGTGCATCAGGTTGGCATATGAATTGTGCAGAGTGTATCAGTTGTGTAAGTCAGAAATATATTTATTAGTCCATGGATGAGTGGTAGACTCTGAAACAGTCTTTCATACACAGGCCAGGTTTGTCAGGGCAGGTTTCACACAGATAAATGGTGTATTTTCGTATCCCCCCTCTGTAACACACTTTGTATGAGTTTTGAGATCTTCCTCTCTTTCCAGTTTGTGGGACCTTACCGGGGAAATGTTGCCCTGGTATAATATGGGTACTTTCAGTGCCGGAAGTTCTGGGGCCCGCTTCTTCCTGACTGCCAAATATTAAGAATTTTAACCATTATTTCCTGAAACTAAAGGTCTGGCCTGCACATGATAGCACAAAAGTGATGTACACTGCCACCTGTAATATGTGCATGGCCAGCTTCTTGAACCACACATTGGCTTTTCTCATGGCACTGTACGGCTGGAGCACTTGATCAGAGAGATCTGCTCCCCCTATGTTCTTGTTGTACCCCAATTCACAGTCTGGTTTGGCAACCTGTGTAAAGGTACCTCATACAGCTGTAGGAGGGTGGTGCTGTTATGTAGAGTAAGGAACACACTGTTACTTTAAGAGACTGCACCCCCTTGTCTGGCGTGTTGGAATGTTCTGCTTCTCCCCTGCAATAGACTGTATGAATGGACTGGACTGTGCAGATGGTGGGGGTGGAGCCTGAACTGTGTGTGTGAGCTGAGGCTGCTGCAGAACGGACTTTGTGCTGATAGCTGCAAGAGAGGAGAACTGTGTCCTGATATAGCTGCAAGAGAGGACCCCCAGCCTGTAACGGAGTGGACTTGTGAGATTTGACAGACTTTCCAGGTGCAGCGAGGGTGGCTGTCCTGTGTTAGTTCGAGGAGCCATGAAGATACAGAGAAAGGGATTTGCAGATTCCAGGAGCACTTCCAGAACCCAGAAGCAAGGAGAAGACAACATTTCACGGAGCTGGCAGAGAGCCGTGCGCACCACCGTATTAGACTGCTGGGGGCCCCCCGGGACTGGATCTGAGTCCCCAACATCACCGTGAGTTCGTTCCTGTTTTGTGCACATGTCAGGGCCTAGTGTAGGCTTCAATAGATTCAATAGTCAGAACACGGCAGCCGTGTGGCCTGCTTAGTAAAGGCCAGGGAGGTTATACGTAGAGTAGCATAATTCTTTGTTTATTGTTTGCATTTACTTGTGTAACATATATTGAGTCTGTAACAGTGGGAGCACCGTGCTATTTTACGTGCAAGCTAAAGAATATAACTCTTGTAAATTATCTTTTACCATTGCATACACCTGCTTGCATCTTCCTCACTCACTTCATTCCTTGCCTTCCAATAAATCTAACCTTTGTGGTTTGCATCTCATCTTGTGTACAGTAGTCTTCCTGCACCGTGGTGCTCATCCGACCATCGCTTCACAGCGATGGGGATGATGCCAGTTTAACAAGGGCACTGGGGGTAGTTGTGGCTGAGCTATTTAGAAGCACAGTTCACCAGCAGAGTCCACTGAGCACACTATCAACAAGCACCCTGGGTCCCTTGCACATAGACAGATGGGACCAACACAGTTCTTTCCCCACAAATTACCTTCTCCTTTGGTCACAGCGGTCCAGATGAATAAGAGTCCAGAAAGTGGCCGTTGTCTAACAGGGAAAATAACTTTTTTTGAACAGTAATGAGGAAATAAGGCACGAGTACAACACTGGTTTTCCTACTCTCACCCTGTCACGCTTTCCAACTGCACCCACAGCAGTTGCAGCAGCCAAGGTTTAGTGGAATTCCACACACCGGAGATAACCCCTTCAAAAGCGGGGCACATTCAAAATCCTGAGGCCCTTGTTGCAGTCCTTAGCCTTGTAGTCTTTGGGACCCCTCCTGAGTCTCTGGGAGTCCTTGAAGTCAGGGGCAACAGACCTCTCCCATCCGGGGGGTCTGGCAGTACCCCATCTGTGAAACAAGTCTGCCCTGTCCCACGTATCTGGGAAGTTCTGACTAGGAAGCAGAAGTTTCCTGTTCCCTCTCTGCTGCTGGCCCAGCCCACAATATTAACTGTTGCTGTCACTGCCTCTATTAGATGTATTGCATACATGGCAGACACAGCACATTAAATGAAACATTCACATAATCTATATATATAATTGTCTAAGGTGTACTTCCGTCTGTTTGTCTGTCTGTCTGCAACTTCCATAACCAATCCGCGACCAATCAGCGACAGGCTTAGTCCGGCCACGAATTGGCCCCTCCCTACTCTCCTCCAGTCAGTGCCCCCTCCCTACTCCCCTCCATTCAGCGCCAGTGTGTCACCCCATACCGGACCAACTTTTTACTGTTGATGCTGGCTATGCAGCATCAATAGTAAAAATATATAATGTTAAAAATAATAACTAAAATAAAAAATCATGCTATTCTCACCTTCCGTCGCCTCCGCAGCTTTCCTGCTTCGCAATGTGGCTGGCAGCTTCCATTCCCAGAGATGCATTGCGAAATTACCCAGATGACTTAGCAGTCCCACGAGACCGCTAAGTCATCTGGGTAATTTCGCAATGCATCAATATGAACGTAAGCTGGCGGCAGCATCGCGTGCATCAGCACAGCTTTGCTGGACGCCGGAGGGTGAGTATATAACTATTTTTTATTTTTATTTTTTTTACAGGGATATGGTGCCCACACTGCTATATACTGCGTGAGCTGTGTTATATACTACGTGGGCTGTGTTATATACTGCATGGCCTGTGCTATATACTACGTGGGCAGTGTTATATATTACGTGGCTGTGCAATATACTACGTGGGCTGTGCTATATACTCCCTGGCTGCTATATACTATGCGGGCTGTGTTATATACTGCGTGGGCTGTGCTATATACTATGTGGCCTGTGTTGTATACTGCGTGGGTTGTGCTATATATTACGTGGGCTGTGTTATATACTACGTGGCTGCTATATACTGGGTGGGCTGTGCTATATACTGCATGGGCTGTGTTATATACTGTGTGGGCTGTGCTATATATTACGTGGGCTGTGTTATATATTACGTGGGCTGTGTTATATACTACGTGGTTGCTATATACTACGTGGCTGCTATATACTATGTGGCTGTCTGTTACATGGGCTGTGCTATATACTACGTGGGCTGTGTTATATACTGCGTGGGCAGTGTTATGTACTGCGTGGCCTGTGCTATATACTACGTGGCTGTCTGTATTACATGGGCTGTGTTATATACTGCGTGGGCAGTGTTATGTACTGCGTGGCCTGTGCTATATACTACGTGGCTGTGCTATATACTATGTGGCTGTCTGTGTTATGTGGGCTGTGCTATATTCTACGTGGGCTGTGCTATATACTACGTGGGCTGTGTTATACACTGCGTGGGCAGTGTTATGTACTGCGTGGCCTGTGCTATATACTACGTGGCTGTGCTATATACTATGTGGCTGTCTGAGTTATGTGGGCTGTGCTATATACTACGTGGGCTGTGTTATATACTACGTGGCTGTGCTATATACTACGTGGCTGTCTGTGTTACGTGAGCTGTGATATATACTATGTGGCTGCTATATACTATGTAGCTGCTATATACTACGTGGCTGTGCTATATACTACGTGGTTGTGTTATATACTACGTGGCTGTGCTATATACTACGTGGCTGTGCTAAGCGCGACGTACATACATACATACATACATATTCTAGAATACCTGATGCGTTAGAATCGGGCCACCAACTAGTACATAGTAAAAACACATAGTACATTCAAGTGCATAACATATATATATATATTTATATATATATATATATATATATATGAAGGGCATGGGGGTCATACGGAATGAGGAGAGGGCACAACTGAGAGAACCTGCCACCTCCTTACACCATCACCATGTATGATGGTCAAGAAAAGGACATTCCTCTTGTACTTGTACCAGTATATTGTCGATATATTGGGCTCTGCTCTCACCCTTTCTGAGCAGCTGTCCAATTAGCATCTTAAGGTGGCATCTCTGGTTTTTGCGGACAGTACTGCATGCTGCGGTAGGTCGGGCAGAAAGGGATTTGAAGAGTGGGATGCTGCTATAAAAGTCACCGACATAGAGGTGATAACCTTGACCAAGCAGTGGGTGAACTTAATCTCTTACAATTTTATTACTCATACTCAGGACAGGGGGGCATTCAGGGGGTTGAATCCGGGTGTCCTTCCTTTCATAAACCCCAAATTTGTGGGTGTACCTGTCATGTTGGCTGACAGGTAAGTAAGTGCACAACAAAGGAGTAAGCGAGGGGGGAACCCAAACACTAGGGGAGTGAGGAATGGAGACCGTCTGGCAGGTCTTGACTGCCCTAAACATCCCTATATAGGTTCTGCACCTATAACCGAGCAGGAACCTAATCCGTGCCTGACCCTAGTGATAAGTCCTGGCTAGGGAGGGGATGGGGTTAGCACTAGTCAGTCCCCACTACAACTAAAGACATAGAGGATAGACAAACAAGGGGACACTTAGCTTGAGAAGACCACCAAGATGTCATGCCAGTAATCCACCAAGAGTCGTAGGGAACTAACCGACTGTTAGTACATCCAATTAGACAGAGACATGTAAGAGCTAATACTAACAACATGCAGCAGTCATGGAATGAATATAAATCTTCAAATCAAGAAGGTGTTTGAGCAAAGACCTTCTACAGCTGGATCCAGAATGACTGTCTCTCACACCTTACACACCCGTGTCAGTACCCGTAGGTACTCTCACACAGTTTGTAGAGCTAAATTTCATACCTGGCCCTCTTACTGGGCAGGTATTTGCGAAATTTGAGCCTCCCTTTGAAATGTACTAGAGACTCATCCACGCAGATGTCTCTTTGGGGGTTGTACGCCTCAGCAAACTTATTGTTGTAGTGGTCAATGACCAGCCGAACTTTGAAAAGTCGGTCAAAGTTGGGGTTATCTCAGGGAGGACATTGTGTGTTATCACTGTAATGGCAAAATTTGTGGATGGCCTCAAAGCGTGTCCGAACTATAGCCATGTGGAACAGTGGAGTGTTATACAAAACATCAACACTCCAATATTGCCAAATTTCTGGCTTCTTCATTAACTCCATGTGAAGAACCAGGCCACCAAAACATCATCATTTTCTATGGCATCTACAGGGGCAGTTGGCAAATGATGAAGTTGGATTTTAGGATAAAAATTGCTGGGTGTACAAATTTTTCTGCGACACCATGAGGTTTACAAAATTCTCAGGGAAAAAGACTTTTTAAAAGTCAATTTCTGTGAGGCTGGTCGTGTCTAATTAGATTCCTGATTGCGCCACAAAATCAGGAATCTGTGGTGCATAATTTTGGTAGGCGAGGTCCATACAGCGTCAGTAACAGTGGTGCTTTACTCATTTTCTGTCCTGGGGCATCTGCATGGCAGTTTGGTATCACTAGAGGAGTCGGAGTCAGAAAAATAAAGGAAGGTACTTACCCTTTCCCTCACTGTCAGTCTTGGAGGCAAGAAAAGTGTATGCATCCTCCACTGATTACCGGGTTTGGGACGATTGGGACAACATTTTTTCACGTAAGGGTTTATTCAGGTGTGTATGTGAGCGCTTGGTGTAAACTTCTTTTTTATTTAAAAGAGAAAAAAAAGAAAAATACTGCAGCAGTCACCGATTACAAAAGTATGTTTTTTCTGTCCCTAATCTATAAAGCCACAACAGGAGGCCAATCACTGATGTGCATCAGCGATCAACACTCCATGGTTGTAGGAAGCACACATAGATGTGATTTATTTCCATGCTGACACTTAACCTAACCCTAATTAAATTCAGTAAAAAATACTGCAGTACTTATAATGGTATATTTTTACTGTCCCTAGTAGGGACTACTACTATAGTATATTTATACTGTTCCTAATCTAGTCCTTTCAGCTAATCTAAAATAATTTTTTTACTCGATTCATTTTTCACCAAAAAACACACAACAACCAATGGTTGATCACTGATATGTGCCAGCGACCAGCACTCGATAACTGTAAGATTCACGCAGCGATGTGGAGCAAAAAGGCGATAAAAAAAATAGACGGGAAAAGAAAATGTCCTTGCCATAAGCGAGCACAGATGCCGCTTATGACTTTTGGGGTTTCATTGGCTATAAGCCACTGCCTTCATTGACCAATTCTCCACCTGGCTTCTTCACTTTCTCTCTGCTGACATCCCCACCATCATAATGGGTGACTTTAATATCCCTACTGACACCCGCCAACCAGCAGCCTCCAAGCTCCTGGCCCTTACCTCATCCTTTGGACTTACTCAGTGGTCATCCACAGCCACCCACACAGACGGACATACGGACATACACCAGACCTCATCTTCATCCGCCTCTGTTCCTTATCTAATCTCACAACCTCTCCCTTCCCCTTATCTGACCACCATCTACTTACCTTCTCTTCCTTGTCCTCCTCACCGGCCCCCACGTCCAGGCAGTACCACATCCTCGCAGAAACCTTGCACACCTAGACATTCACAGACTCTCAGACTCTCTTCTACCCCTGTCCTCGAAATCTTCACTCCACGATATGGATAGCGCCACCGCTTTCTATAACTCCACCCTCATATCAGCCATAGACTCAGTCGCCCCTCTCATGCATGGCAAAGTGCGACAAATCAATAGGCAACCCTGGCATAACAACCTCACCAAAAACCTCCTACAAGCATCCAGGGTCGCGGAGCAGCGTTGGAAAAAAACACGCCTGCCAGACGACTTCACCGCTTTCAAACAAGCTACACTTGCCTTCAAACTAGCCCTCACTTCTTCTAAACAGACCTATTTCACTAACCTTGTATCTTCACTATCCTACAACCCAAAACAACTGTTCAGCACATTTAACTCTCTCCTCCGCCCCCTACTGCCACCTCCAACTCCCCTCATCTCTTCTGAGGACTTTACCACCTACTTCAAAAACAAGATCGACCAAACAAGGCAAACCTTTACTGTTCCAGCACCCCAACCCCTCCATATACCAGACCTCTGCCTTTCCCCAATAACTTCCCTCTCCAACATCACTGAAGGAGGACTTACTCGCCTCCTTTCCAAATCACACCTCACCACCTGTGCACTTGACCCCATCCCTTCCCACCTGTTCCCCAACCTCACTAACATGCTCATTCCAACCCTAACTCATCTCTTCAACCTATCGCTATCTTCTGGTACTTTCTCTCTGCCTTCAAACATGCCACCATCACACTCATCCTCAAAAAAGCTAACCTTGACCCAACTGCTATGCCCAGCTATTGCCCCATATCACTGCTCCCGTTTGCTTCCAAACTCCTTGAGCAGCATGTCCAAGGTCAACTCTCCTCCCACCTCTCATCTAACTCTCTCCTTGACAACCTCCAATCTGGCTTCCGCTCCCATCACTCCACCGAAAGTGCTCTGACCAAAATTACTAATGACTTACTCACAGCCAAAGCTAACAGTTCTCCATCCTCCTCCTTCTCTACCTGTCCTCTGCTTTCGACACAGTCGACCACTGCCTACTGCTACAGATTCTTTCTTCCCTCAGCATCAAAGGCCCTGTCCTGGATTGCCTCATACCTTTCATACCGCACATTTAGCGTTTCCCACTCCCACACTACCTACTCACCCCGCCCCCTCTCTGTTGGAGTCCCTCAAGGCTCTGTCCTAGGGCCTCTACTTTTTTCCATCTATACCCTTGTCCGAGGACAACTCGTAAAGTCCCATGGCTTCCAGTACCACCTATATGCGGACTACACTCAGATCTAACTCTCTGGCTCAGATGTCGCCTCTCTTCTGTCTAGAATCCTGGAGTGTCTGTCAGACATATCCTCCTTCTTCAACTCTCGCTTCCTAAAACTCAATGTAGACAAAACCGAACTCATCATATTTCCCCCATCTCACGTATCCCCCCCACCTGATCTATCTATTATGGTAAACGGCATCATGCTCTCTCCCGTACCTGAAATCCGCTGCCTTGGGGTAACTCTTGATTCTGCCCTGTCCTTCAAACTGCACGTCCAAACTCTTGCCACCTCCTGTCGCCTCCAGCTCAAAAATATTGCCAGAATCCATCCCATCCTCAGCCCACAATCTGCTAAAACTCTTGTGCATGCCCTCATCTCCCGCCTCGATTACTGCAACACCCTCCTCTGTGGCCTCCCCGCTAACTCCCTTGCACCACTCCAGTCTGTCCTCAACTCTGCTGCTCGGCTAATCCACCTCTCTCCTCGCTACTCCCCTGCTTCACACCTCTGCAAATCCCTCCACTGGCTCCCAATTCCCCAGCGAATCCAGTTCAAACTACTAATACTGATCTACAAAGCCATCCACAACCTGTCCCCTCCCTATATCTCTGAACTAATCTCCTACTATCTTCCCTCACGTAATCTTCGATCCTCCCAAGACCTCCTACTCTCCTCCACACTTATTCGTTCCTCACACAACCGCCTCCAAGATTTCTCCCGAATATCCCCCATCCTCTGGAATTCCACGCCTCAACATGTCCGATTATCCACCACCCTCGGATCCTTCAGACGGTACCTGAAAACTCATCTCTTCAGGAAAGCCTACAGCCTGCAATTACCATTCTGCCGCCTCACCAACCACCCGAGCTGCCGCCTCACAAACCACCCAAGCTGCCGCCTCACCAACCACCCGAGCTGCGGCCTCACGAACCACCCGAGCCGTCGCCACGTCACGAACCACTCGAGCTGCCACGTCGCCAACGCCAGAGCTGCTGCCTCACCAACCACCCGAGCTGCCGCCACGTCACGAACCACCCGAGCTGCCGTGTCGCCACCGCCAGAGCTGCCGCCCCACCAACCACCCGAGCTGCCGCTATGTCAACGACCCGAGCTGCCACGTCGCTACCACCCGAGCTGCCGCCCCACTAACCACCCTAGCTGCCATCTCACCAACCACCCGAGCTGCCGCCTCACCACCACCAGTGCTGCAGCACACCGACTTCCTGTCTCAGCAAATGGAGATAAGAGAAATGATCCAGCTGAAGGGGGAGGTGGTTCAAACTTTGTGAGACTTTATTAGACAACTAAAGCGATATATCGTTCTTCAAAAAAGTCTTTGCATAGCAAACACCTGGCACACCAGTAAGGAGGATCAACGCGTTTCAACTATGAAGTCTTACTCATGATCATGGATCATTGCTCTTCTTATCTCCATTTGCTGTGGGTGCTCACCCCGATCCGTGCTGGGTGGCAGGTCTGGGGATTCCTTCTAAGACCGGTAAGCTGACTACATTCCTTTTTTTGACTTCCTGTCTCTTCCCCATTATCCCAAAGAATGTAATCCTCAAGGACAGGGTCCTCTCCCCTCTGTACCAGTCTGTCACTGTAAATTTGTTTACTGTTAACGATATCTATACCCCTGTATGTAACCCCTTTTCACATGTACAGCACCATGGAATTAATGGTGCTATATAAATAAATAATAATATAAGCCATAATCATCAACATTAACAGAAATAAACACTTGAAATAGATCACTCTGTTTGTAATGACTCTATATAATATATAAGCTTTACTTTTTGTATTAAAGAACAGAAATAAATTAACTTTTTGATGATATTCTAATTTTGTGAGAAGCACCTCTGGGTGCTTAGTGTTCATCGGAGTGGAGGTGGAGGGAGAGGTGCGCAGTCAGTTTGATCTGCCTAGGGCACCAAAATACCTTTTCCGGCCCTGCTCCCATACACATTAGACTAAAATTGGACGAACCCACTGATACCAGACAGTCTAATGAGTATGGAGGTCTCCTGATTCTCTGTAACAAATTTTATCAAGAGAGTTTTTGAATTTCTATTTCCGGATGATCTTTTTGTTCTCCTCCTGAGATTAGTTGCTGCCAGAGGAATATGGCAGCAGCACTCTTATACAGAACACAGCTCGGCTAATCCATTACAGTGTATGAGGGAGTCAGAAGAGAGCTGTCATCTTAGCATTAGGTTTGGCCAACAGCTATCTAATCCTTATGAAGGCATATGTCCCAATATAAACTAAAATGTGCATGGCTGTATTGGTGGAGTGACCGATCATTTATTCAATTGTTGTTCAATGATCAAATTACTTTAACCCCTTTGTGACAGGGCTATTTTCAATTTTTCCCTTTTTCCACTTCTTATTCCAAAAGCCATGACTTTTTTTATTTTTCAGTCCACATAACCGTATAAGAGTTTGTTTTTTGAGGGACGAGTTGTTCTTTTGAAAGACACCATTAATTATATCATGTAATGTACTAGAAAGTGGAAAAAAAAATCCAAGTGTGTTGGAATTGCAAAAAAGTGTAATTCCACACCTTTTTTATTTTTTTTATTCACCATATTCACTACATGGTAAAACTGACCTGGCAATATGATTCCCAGGTCAGTACAATTATGCAGATACCAAATATGCATAGTTTATTTTTATTTAAGTGATGAAAAGAAATTCAGAAATTTGTTGCTTTGTCTCCATTTTCCAAGAGCCATAATGTTATCATTTTTGTGGAATATGGGACTGTGTGATGGTTTACTTTTTGAACTGATGTTTTTGCTGATAACATTTTTGGGTAGATACGATTGTTTTAATTACCTCTTATTGGATTTTATTTCAATGTTGCGGCAGAAAAAAAAACATAATTCTGGTATTTCTATCTTTGTTCTCATTTTGCCGTTTGCCAATTGAATAATTTTTTTTAATTTTCATACGTCATTTCTGCATGCCTATAACAAATGTGTATTTTTTTAATTGTTTTATTTTTAATGGAGCAAAAGGGGGGTATTTTGAATTTGTGTTTTTTTGTTTTCATACTTACAAAAACTTTTTCTAAACCCTGTGATTTCAAGCAATTTGTGTTTTGATTTGCGTGAATCACCTAAAGTAGCCACCATAATTTTACACGTTTTACCTATAATACATGGCAGCTAAAATATCACATGATATAGCACAGCCAATTGCCAGGGATTATAAAAACCTATATAAAAAGCAGAGGCAAAGAATGTAGCATCCATTTTTTATCAATCTAGATAGTAAGAGAATGTCACAACTTAAGGTGCACTTACACTGCAAGATAGTCATCTACAAACTTTTAAAAAAATGCTTGTTTCAGTTATCTTGCTATGTAAAGGCCCCTTCACATTAAGCGACGCTGCAGCGATACCGACAATGATCCGGATCGCTGCAGCGTCGCTGTTTGGTCGCTGTTTGGTTGCAGCGACCAACGATCCCGAAGTCCCCGGGTAACCAGGGTAAACATCGGGTTACTAAGCGCAGGGCCGCGCTTAGTAACCCGATGTTTACCCTGGTTACCAGCGTAAAAGTAAAAAAAAAAAACACTACATACTTACCTACCGCTGTCTGTCTCCGGCGCTCTGCTTCTCTGCACTCCTCCTGTACTGGCTGTGAGCACAGCGGCCGGAAAGCAGAGCGGTGACGTCACCGCTGTGCTTTCCGGCTGACCGACGCTCACAACCAGTACAGGAGGAGTGCAGAGCACAGCGCCGGGGACAGACAGCGGTAGGTAAGTATGTAGTGTTTGTTTTTTTTTACTTTTACGCTGGTAACCAGGGTAAACATCGGGTTACTAAGCGCGGCCCTGCGCTTAGTTACCCGATGTTTACCCTGGTTACCAGTGAAGACATCGCTGGATCGGTGTCACACACGCCGATCCAGCGATGTCCACGGGAGATCCAGCGACGAAATAAAGTTCTGGACTTTGTTCAGCGACCAACGATCTCCCAGCAGGGGCCTGATCGTTGGTCGCTGTCACACATAACGATTTCCTTAACGATATCATTGCTACGTCACAAAAAGCAACGATATCGTTAACAATATCGTTATGTGTGAAGGTACCTTAAGACTGCTGATCTCCTGACGAATGAGCAAAATGCTTATTGAGGGGGCGAAATGATCTTTTATGCAGCACAAAAGATAATCGTTCTCGACATCCTGTGTAAATAGGACTAGTATTGCCGAGAACAATGGCAGCCTTTCATAGATCTACTCTGCAGCCTGTCGGCCTTTATTTCTTTTAGGGGTTGTAGCTACATCATCGTCCCTATCCAGTATTTTCTGAGCTCCATCTGCACTGGATTCATTGCCTGATGTTAAAGATCTAATAGAAGCAGATCTGAGCTGGGAAATAGAGGTTGTGACTTATTTTTCGGAATCCTCCACATAAGTACCCTGTTTGTAGGTCATTTAAGTCTCTCTGAAATTTTTTTAGCTTGAATTCCCGGATTTCTTGTTCCCGCTTCTGGTATTCTAAATCTATCCCCGCATTGTATTTTTTAAGGGCATCAATTGGAAGTTCAATTTTAATGACCGTTTGTAGATCCTCCATCTCAGTTTCCAATAGAAATAGAATTGAGGTCAGATAGTAATTGAATTAAACCATTATAATAGGTGTTAGACAGCGCCTCCCATTTGTCCTTAAATACCTCATCTTCAACTGCAAATAATTGGTACACTTGAGTTCTGTCCTTACAAAATGAGGCAAGCTCATGTAGCTATACAGACAGCTAAACTGCTATATCGGAGTCCAATAAGGAGACTGTGGTTGAGTCTGTGCATTTATTGAACGTAGAAGTATATTGGCACTGTGAAACTGTAAACAATCACAGAAAATAGGACTGTAAACATGACTCTGACCACTTGAGGGAGCCAAAACACTACAGACAAATAAAGATATGACTATATGGCCCTCGGAAGAAGGCACTGGTGCCGAAACGCGCGTTGGGGTGGGTGTCTCCGCGGTCACACAGGTAATTCTCTTGACTTTTTTTACATGGCATACTCCTCTTGGCTTCAGGTCTTTTATTTTGTTGCTTTTAAGGTTATCATCCTTTTAGCATACTGTGCACAATAAATACGTCACTACTGATGGTATATACATACAAGGCATTAAGTTGTACTTTATAGCACTATCACACTTTATGACTTGTTCTATTCTATTTATACAGCCTGGGTTACTTGCAATTTGCTAACCTGCTGCACTGCCGTGGATATGCTTTTTGTACTACCATTGTCTCGTCCATGTTTTCAATATACTTGCTTATAATTAAGAAAATTCACTGTTTTAAACTTTAATTGGTTCTTTTGGTGCTTTTCTTTTGTAGGATTTTCATGAATTCCTGTATACTCATACTACTGAGAGAACTGCAAATTATGTAAACAGATAATCAGTTGTAACAAATTAGATGGCGGAGACAGAACACTCCCTGTATGGCATCAACGGATGTCACAACTCCTTTCTTCTGAAGGCAATAATAGGACCAGTTCAGATACTGGACTGAAAAATGTCTTAGGTTCATTCCCTTTGGTCATCCTTAGTAGAACTTTGCGGACGTTGTCGTCCTTGCTCGGGAATGTTACGGTAACTAGACCAAGTGTCCACTGGTTCTGGTGAATTTGACAGTCTTTCCCAAGAACAAGGTCACCTATGCTCAGATTAGGCTTTGCAGATTGCCACTTCATCCGTGGCTGCAGGGTAGACAAATATTGTTTGCGCCACCTGTAACAGAAAGTATTTGCAAGACTTTGTACCTGTCTCCATTGGCGCTTGTAGAGGTCCTTAGCGTTGAATCCTCCTGGAAGGGCACTGGACAGTCCCGTTTTCTGGTTAAGGAGAATAGCTGGAGTCAATAACAAGGGCTCCTCAGGATTGTTAGGAACTGGAACCAAGGGTCTTGCGTTGATTATAGCTGCAGCTTCTGCCATGAAGGCCATTAGGCTTTCATGGGTAAGCCTCGCTGCTCCGTTTTGAAGAAGAGCGGAGTCAAGAATTCTCCGTACTAGACCAATCATTCGTTCCCAAGATCCTCCCATATGCGAAGAGTGAAGTGGGTTGAATGACCATGTGCAACTTTGGTCACTGAGGAACCTCTCGAGAGTCTTATAGTCTAGATTTGAAGGTATTCCTAATTATTTTGCTGCACCAACGAAGTTAGTGTCTGAATGTATATGCTTTATAGGATGACGGATGGTAATAAAACGTCTTAAGGCATTGATGAAGCTTGACGTGTCAAGGGACTCGTTTGCCTCTAAGTGGACGGCTCTGATTGACATGCTAGTGGACATGACTGCCCAACGTTTAATATTGGCTTGGCCGCCTCTCATATGATGTGTAACCTCTGACCAAGGCCCAAAAACATTGAGACAGATGCTGTTAAAAGGGCTGAGTCTATCTGCTGGAAGATCAGCCATCTTTTGGGTTTGAGTCGAACCACGAAGCTTACGACAGGTAATACATTTGCAGATGACACTACTGATGAGTGTCTTTGCACTGACAATCCACAGGCCAGCAGTTCTGATGGCTCCTTCTGTAAATAGTCTTCCTTGGTGCTTGACCAGATTGTGGTAGTGTTGTACGATTAGGTAGGCAACATAACATTTTCCTGGAAGTATAAGAGGGAATGTCTCCACAATCTTCATTTCAGCTTCTTTGAGTCAGCCTCCTACTCTCAGCAGGCCACTGTTGTCAATGAATGGGTCGAGTTTTCTCAATACACTGCTCACTGGTATTGGAGCTTTGTTAATAAGACATTGGATTTCTGCAAAGTAGGTTTCTCTTTGAACAGTGAGGATAATGTGATTTCTAGAGAATTCTAAGTCGGAAGTAACATAGGTATTCTTACAATGATGCCAACCTTTACATTTTTCTGTGCCACAAGTTCTGGTGGTCCAGAATGAGCGAGCTATATGAGTAAGTCAGGTAATGGCTAGAATAAGTGACTTCTAACTTGAGAATCTGATGAACCTGCAAGATCCAAGTTGGATAACAGAGGTCATTGTATGAAGTGTAGACACCTGAGGGCAGATTTCAGCATCTGAGTCCTCTCCTACTAGTTTAAAGGTGTCTGGAAAACATTCCTCAATGTACAATAGTTTTGATCCTGAGAGCCATGTTGTGCTTCCTAGTCAACTTGCATCAACTTTCCTAGTTGCATGATCTGCGGGATTCTGGTCCGTGGGTATATAATGCCACTGCTTCGGATGAACTCATCTCCTGATTCGTAGCACTCTGTTATTGACATAAACATAGAATCTCCTGGTTTCGTTGTGGATATATCCCAGGACTACTTTGCTGTCTGAGTAGAGCTTGGCCTGTGTAGGTCGAAATCCATTTCGGATGTGATGAACTCCGCTAACTCAATGGCTAATACTGCAGCACAAAGCTCTAACCTGGGTATAGTGTGCTCTGGTTGTGGTGCAAGTTTGGCCTTCCCCATAATGAACCCAATGTGGTGCTGACATTTGGAGTCTACAGTTTTGAGGTAGGCAACAGCAGCAATTGCATTGACAGATGGCACAGGGGTGTATAGTCTTGGCACGTTCAGGTTGGAGAGGGCTGCTAACGAGTTCTTCCACCCTTCACACTGGATCCTCTTATCAGGTGGCAGAGGTGTATCCAGTCAGATGTTTCCCTAGTTAAGTCTCTTAGTAGGGCCTTGCCTTGTATAGTAACAGGAGCTGCAAAACCCAAGGGATCCTACAGACTGTTGATGGTAGACAGGACACCTCTACATGTGAAAGGCCTTTCTTCCTGGCTGACCTGAAAGGTGAAAGTGTCTGACTGTAGATTCCAGAGAATCCCGAGGCTGCGTTGCATTGGTGCAGGGTCTGACTCCAGGTCCAGGTCTCTGAGACCATTACATAAGTCCTGAGAAGAGAATGCTTCCATGAGTTCTTGGCTGTTTGAGGCTATTTTATGAAGCCTGAGGTTTGAGCAGGAAAGCATGTCCTGGGCTCTCCTGAGAAGACTGATGACAGTCTCATTTGAAGGCATGGCCTTCAGACAGTCGTCGACATAAAAGTCTTTTCTATGAATTATCTGACATCTGCTCCGTATTCTGCTTCTCCTTCTTGAGACGATCTTTTGAGTCCGTAAATGGCGACTGCAGGTGAAGGACTGTTGCCAAAGATGTGCACTCTCATGCGATACTCTGTGACTTCTTTAGTAGGATCATTGTCTCTGTACCAGAAGAATCTTAGGAAGTTCCTGTCTCTCTCTCTCACAAGGAAACAATGGAACATTTGCTGGATGTCAGCGATGTAGGCAATGGAATCCTTACGGAAGGGCATAAGTACTACTAGCAGTTTGTTATTGAGGTCTGGTTCTGTCAGTAGAACATCATTCAGGGAGACATCATTAAACTTAGCACTGGAATCGAACATGACTCTAATCTGGCCTGGTTTCTTAGGGTGATATACTCCAAACATGGGTAGGAACCAGCATTCTTCAGAGTCTTTGAGAGTGAGAGCTAGTTCTGCGTGAGTTTTCTAAAATCTTTGACATGAAGGAGAAAAAGTGATCTTTCATCTCTGGTTTCTTTTTTAGATTATGCTTGAGAGAGGAGAAACGTTGTAATGCCTGATTTCTGTTGTTCGGTAGACGTGGTCTGTTGGTTTTGAAGGGAAGAGGTGCGACCCAGCTGTTGGTCTCATCTTTAACAAGTCCCTTGTCCATTATCTCTAAGAACAACTTGCCCTCTACCGACATTGCCAATTGGTTGCCCTGCTTAGTTCTCTGGGTGACTGTGCACCCTAACTGATCCTCATAGCTTCCCGACACTATACTGCTGTCGTGAGTAAAGTCTATTAGATGGTTGGGCAGTTGGATGCTGTGTGGCAGTTCCCTGACATGGAACTCATTATTGCAAGGTTGAAACAGAGATAGTTGTCCTTTCTCCAATGTATTTGTCAGCATGCTTGTCACAGAAGATGGGGCATGCATGCGTCCTAAGCATATGTTGCCAATTATGACCCATCCTAGGTCTAGCTTTTGGGCATAGGGATCATTGTGGAGTCCGTTGATATGATGTCTCACTTTATGAACCTGCAGGATATCTCTCTCCAACAGCAGAATTATCTGGGCCTGATGGTCGAGTTCCAGTATAAGGTGTGCTATGCGTTTCAAGTGAGCGTGATGGATTGCTACATCTGGCGTAGGGATTTCAGATCTGTTGTCTGGGATCTGGTTACATTCGAGGATCTTAGGTAGTGGTAGACAGAATTGTCAGCCTAAGGACTCAATTTGGTATTCAGTATCTTTCCTGCCTGCTGTTGTCACAGTACCTGCACAGGTCTTTAATGAGTAGGGAGTGCTTGGCCCTTTGATGTTGAATAGGTCAAAGAATGTTGATCTAGCCAAGGATCGATTACTTTGATCATCCAAGATAGCATACAGTCTTAAGGTACCGTCACACATAGCGACGCTGCAGCGATACCGACAACGATCCGGATCGCTGCAGCGTCGCTGTTTGGTCGCTGGAGAGCTGTCACACAGACAGCTCTCCAGCGACCAACGATCCCGAGGTCCCCGGTAACCAGGGTAAACATCTGGTAACTAAGCGCAGGGCCGCGCTTAGTAACCCGATGTTTACCCTGGTTACCATCCTAAAAAGTAAAAAAACAAACGCTACATACTTACCTACAGCCGTCTGTCCTCGGCGCTCTGCTTCTCTGGTCTGGCTGTGAGCGCCGGGCAGCCAGAAAGCAGAGCGGTTACGTCACCGCTCTGCTTTCCGGCTGACCGACGCTCACAGCCAGAGCAGGAGGAGTGCAGAGCACAGCGCTGGAGGACAGACGGCTGTAGGTAAGTATGTAGTGTTTGTTTTTTTACTTTTAGGATGGTAACCAGGGTAAACATCGGGTTACTAAGCGCGGCCCTGCGCTTAGTTACCCGATGTTTACCCTGGTTACCAGCGAAGACATCGCTGAATCAGTGTCACACACGCCGATTCAGCGATGTCTATGGGGAGTCCAGCGACGAAATAAAGTTCTGGACTTTCTTCCCCGACTAGCGATCTCCCAGCAGGGGCCTGATCGCTGCTGCCTGTCACACTGGACGATATCGCTAGCGAGGACGCTGCAACGTCACGGATCGCTAGCGATATCGTCTAGTGTGACAGTACCTTTACAGCTTGGTCTCTATGGCCTTTTGGGTACACTCTGACGAGGCATATTTTTGAACAGGACCTACTGTCTATTGTCCCTTTGCAGACTTCTGTACATTGTGAAGTGATCTCTGGCGTAGCTGTATTAGTGTTCCTTTCCTCCCCGCCATGCTCACTGTCAGCTGGCATGTTTGTGTACTCCATGGAGCTTGGCCAGGTTGTAGAGCAGTGTTACTATCTGTGGTGCCACATTCTGTGCATTTTACACTGACCTTGCAATCCTTGGCGAGATGAGTTGTGGACGAGAAGCACTTGTAGCAGATACCGTTTTCTTTCGGGAAGCTTCTGCGATCTGGCATAGATTTTCCTCTGAAGGATCTGCATTTCAGGAGAGGATGAGGCTTCTAATGAAGTGGGCACTGCTTGTCAGGGTCCTACACCTTTGTCTCTGATTGGGAGCAGCTAGCAGACCTGTAATTAGAACCTGGAGAAGAAACATAAGCCTTGCGTACTGCCACAGATGTTCTGCATGGATTTGCAGGTGGTGACGGTGTAGCATATGGTATTGCAAAGTCAAAGCTGGGATAATTTCTAATTCTTGCTTGTTGGTGTATAAAGCCTACAAAAATGGAGAAGGGAGGGAATGGAACACTGTGTTTGTATTTGTACGTGGAACCATGTGTAAGCCACCTATCCTGTAGATTGTAGAGCAACTTTTGGACTATAGGGTTAACACCTCTGGCTGTGTCAAGGAATGCAAGTCCCTGTAGGTCATCCTCGTGGCAACTTGGACTTCCATTAGCAGGTTGCTTAGTTCTCTAAGTTTCTGGAGACCTTTGTTAGATATTATAGGAAAGTCATTGATTCTTTTGAACAAGGCTCTTTCTATTACCTCTGCTGAGCCGTAACACTCACCCAGCCTCTTCCAGATCTCTTTGAGACCAGTCTCAGGGCAGTTTATATTAATGTCTCTGATCCTCACTGCGTGTTTGACTGACTCTTCTCCCAGGTATTTGACTAAGAGGTCTATCTCTTCCCTGTGTTGTAGCCCCAAGTCTCTAGTGACATTTTGGAAGGAAGCTTTCCAAGCTATGTAACTTTCAGCTTGGTCAGTGAATTTCATGAGTCCCTTGGCAACCAGTTCACGTCGTGTGAAGAACTTAGCAAATTCTGTTGTGAACCGGTTGTAAGCAGAGTATACTGGGGATGGGTCGCCCTGATAGTGATGTAAAGTGCGTTCGTACCTGTTAGTATCCTCAGGGTGGCGCCAGCAGGTGTCGTATTGCTATGGTCTGACGTACGGTGTGTCAGCAGGGTGATCCACGTTGGTTACCTGGTGAGGGGCAAGGTAGTCATTAGCAGAGTTGTTTTGCCTGTTTTCGAGTTTGTTTCTGTCCTGGAGCTGAGTGAGACTTATGGTGACTGTCGCTCGCTTCGCTGGAGACGTCGTATTCTTGTTTTGGTACTGGTTCAGGGTTATAGTTTGGATCAGGAAGTTCATTAACATACTGAGTTGTGCGTTGTGGTGTGTCTTGCAGTCGAAACTCCAGACTCGACATACTGCTTCGGCTATGCAGCTTGGGGTTTTGCACGGCTTCTAGCGATTCTGCTTTGGTGAGGGCTGCGGCAGCTTCCCTTTTTGCTGCTAGGCTTTCAAAGTCGGCATCCAAGCGTGCCTTCTCTAACTGCGACCTTCTCTCTTGGTGATCTAGGCGTGCTTTCTTTAGTTTAAGTTGCATTTCTTGGTCAGCAACGTTTGCTCGCATTTTGGCGGCTTCAGTATTTGCGCGGGCAATGACGACCACGCTGCTGATGGATGTTGTCTTAGAGGAGACGGAAGTAACAGATCTTGTCCTGTGTGATTTGTGAGACATGGTGTCTTGGAGAAGTGCTTGGCTGTGCAGAGATTGCTGTAGCTGTATTTACTCTCTGTGTAGCCGGTGACTTGAATCCCACTAGTTGTATGGCTGCCGTTTCACTGAATCCCACTAGCTGGATGGTTGCCGTTTCACTGTTCTGTCCTCACTAAATGAGGCAGGCTCATGTAGCTATACAGGCAGCTAAACCACTATACCGGAGTCCAATAAGGAGACTGTGGTTGAGTCTGTGCTTTTATTGAACGTAGTAGTATATTGGGGCGGTGAAACTGTAAACAATCATACAAATACAATCAGTGCATGGTACAGCAGAAATACATACTACACATGTTGTACATTATGCATGAACATTTACAAGGCTAGTAACTGAACTAGGAGTGCAACTGACTAAGCTAGGCAAGTATTAGCAAACCGAAAAAGACACCTTCACACTGAGCCAGTAAATTATACATAAACTTTATTAAACACCATAAAAACAGCTATAAAAGGCATGCACCTTGCCAAAAGCACAGGCACAAAGCAGGTGGGTAGCCCAGGTTATACCTCCAAACAAATGGCACCATATAAACAATAAGTTAAAGCTCTAAAATAAATATACATATAATGGTGTTTGTGTGACCATGTAAACGAAGGCACAACTAACAATAAAGAAATGCTCTTTATGTCTATGCATACTATGCAAGGGGGATGAAGTGAAAGCGTCTTTCCTTGAAAGCAGAATGAAGGAAATGGAAGAAAATGGAGGGAGATGGAGGCTGAGCTACCATAATGCATTGTAAAAGGGGAGGAGAATCAGACATGGAAAATTGAAAAAACAGAAAATAGGACTGTAAACATGACTCTGACCGCTAGAGGGAGTCAAAACACTACAGACAAATAAAGATATGACTATATGAATTCCTGTATACTCATACTACTGAGAGAACTGCAAATTATGCAAACAGATAATCAGAGGTAACAAATTACCATATATACTCGAGTATAAGCCGAGATTTTCAGCCCATTTTTGGGGGCTGAAAGTCCCCCTCTCGGCTTATACTTGAGTCATACCCGGGGGTCGGCAGGGGAGGGGGAGCGGGGGCTGTCTTGTTATACTTACGTACTCCGGCGCGGTCCCTGCTTCTTCCAGCGCTGCATCTTCTTCCTGTATTGAGCGGTCACATGGTACCGCTCATTACAGTCATGAATATGCGGCTCCACCTCTCATAGAGGTGGAGCCGCATATTCATGACTGAAAATGAGCGGTAACTATGACCGCTCAATACAGGAAGAAGATGCAGCGCCGGGAGAAGCAGGGACACAGCGCCAGGAGCAGGTAAGTATACGGGGAGGGGGAGCGCAGCGCTGCGCGATATTTACCTGCTCCTCGCTCCAGTGCGACTCCGTCTCCAGCGTCCTCTGGCAGTGACGCTCAGGTTAGAGGGCGCGGTGACGTAGTCAGTGCGCGCCCTCTGCTGAGCGTCAGTGCTGGAGACGGAGCCGCACGAGGAGCAGGTAAATATTGAAAGCGCCTGCGTCCTGAGCAAGAGAGGTGAGTATGTGATTTTTTTTTATTGCAGCAGCAGCATTATATATTGGACAGCTTTATATGGAGCATCTATGGGGCAATAATCAATGGTGCAGAGCATTATATATGGCACAGCTTTATATGGAGCATCTATGGGGCCATAATGAACGGTGCAGAGCATTCTATATGGCACAGCTTTCTATGGAGCATCTATGGGGCCATAATGAACAGTGCAGAGCATTATATGTGGCACACCTTTATGTGGAGCATCTATGGGGCCATAATGAACAGTGCAGAGCATTATATATGGGGCACAGCTTTATGTGGAGCATCTATGGGGCCATAATGAACGGTGCAGAGCATTCTATATGGGGCACAGCTTTATGTGGAGCATCTATGGGGCCATAATGAACCATGCAGAGCATTCCATATGGCACAGCTTTCTATGGAGCATCTATGGGGCCATAATGAGCAGTGCAGAGCATTATATATGGCACAGCTTTATGTGGAGCATCTATGGGGCCATAATGAATGGTGCAGAGCATTATATATGGGGCACAGCTTTCTATGGAACATCTATGGGGCCATAATGAACGGTGCAGAGCATCTATTTTTATTTTTGAAATTCACCGGTAGCTGCTGCATTTCCTACCCTAGGCTTATACTCGAGTCAATAAGTTTTCCCAGTTTTTTGTGGCAAAATTAAGGGGGTCGGCTTATGCTCGGGTCTGCTTATACTCGAGTATATACGGTAGATGGGGGAGACAGAGCAATTTGATTTCTCAGTCCCCTGGGTATCAACTCCTTCTGTAAATATTTCTCCAAAATCGCTTGGTTCCACCATGTTTGGGTTCCCTTTATCAAGAGATCCTTGAACCTAACTAATTTTTCTTGTAGACATCTACTACTCGCCTAGTAAATAGAAAGGGGGCACCACAGAAATACAGGGATCCAACCTGATCCATACTATAAACAACAGTACAAAGAAGAACAACAAGGAATAGTCCATAAAAAGGGGATCACCTGAGGCATTGGATCAAGTAATACAAATTTTATTTATATAACACAAAAAAACACAGAAAACCACATGGACCACAGGTTAAAAACATTTAAAATTGGTCACACATGTGACCTACATGCAATACCAAATGGCTCATAATAGAGCCAACCCCCTGAAGCAACTCCCCAGTAATAGTATAATGAAATGTCCTTGTAAATACAACGTATGATGTCTACGTGAACAGCACTCTAGGCTCTAAAGGAGAGCGAGATAAGAAATCACTGGGAAAGACTTGTAGCAACTAAATACATAAACACGTAAGTAGCAGACTCGGCGACACACTGTACAAACATCAAATTGCTCACATAAGCCATGCCAAGGTAAGACAGTTTGTAAAGTGCAATAGTGTGTAATGAATTGGAAGTATAAGCATAGACTTGGCCCCTATTTCACCCACAAAATAACTAAACAGGTAGAGATAGGAAAACATATAATATACCAGCCAGTTAGCTATATACAGCCCCCTCTCGCATAGTCATTTAGAGGGGTATAAATCCAAATGTACCAAGACACCAAGTCTTCCCATAATAGGGAAGATACAGTGAGTTACCAAAGCCAATGAGCCCAAATCGACATTTCTAAGTCGCTATTAGGCAATCCCAAACACTGCTGTAAACCTGTAAGGAGCCCTGGGGAGTAAAGACAGGAGGTGCGCAGACCCGACGCGTGTCACCACAAACAGTGGCTTCGACCCCTGAGGAGTTATTAGTGACTGGTTCGTACACATGGTAATTCCTCATCCTTCTCTATTTTGTTTTCTTCCACTTCCACCCCGGTGGATTCCTCTGTTATATGTGAGTGAATATTTTCTGTGTCTGGAGTTTTCTGTTAACCCTTATCTGTGTTGCCCTGTTTATTGGGTTGGTGCACTGCGGTGCACAATAGTGCCCTCTCTTTCCTGGGTGGGAGAAGAGAACAGACAGAAGGCTAACCTAGGAGTTAAGGCAAGGGCAGAATCCCTGGCATCTTCACCATCTGAAGTATCCGGGGGAGCAGGGCGAGCTAGGGTGCCCCCTAGTGTTAGGGCCAGGTAAGGGGTCCTGGTCCCAGGTCACCCGGCAGCTGTGTTGTGACACATGCTGATTGACAGCTGGCTCAGTATGACATTGGCTGTCAGAGCAGCTTGAAAGGGGAATACCTGCTCTGTTGACATGAAGCAGCAGAATCTCTGGTAGGAACAGGAGGTAGTACAGGCAGATAGTTAGCAATTACCTGTCAGTTCATAGGCCCATGAGGAAAAAATGTAAAACTAGTCCCAGATAAACCTTTTAAAAATTCATGCATCAATGAACAAGTCATTTGCTCATTCAGTCTGGTGATTGCCAGCCTGTTTAGACAAGAGGATAACGAGCATGATAACAAGATTTTTATTCCCTAATGTCAGATTTTCATGAAGAGGTGTAACCTTTGGCTCAAAAGAGCAGACCAATACTACTGAGACGTGTGAAAGTTAGGGGTCTTATTGGAGATTTTGCATTTGGAACCATGAGATTCAAGTTACTCCACTGAGCGCATGTAATCGTGCTGGAATGGCTGAATAAATTGTATCCAATCACATGAACGATGAGATGATGGTCATTGTCCAGCTACAAAATAAAGTTGAGAGGGTCCTGATAATGGTCTACAGCAGACCTGAGCAAAGTGTGTACCTATGCCTGTTCTGTTGCCCTCCATAGACTGGAACAGCCAAAGGGCTGGAATTTGGATACAGTGGTGTCCCACACTATACAGCTACAGACCCACCCGGCATCCTTGTGATGCAGATACCAGTGAAAACAATAAAGGAACAAGGAGCAATGAGCTCCCTCTTCCATAATTGATCCTTTTCATCTGGGCATGCAGCAGGTGTGATTGACATCAGTACAGCTGTGCTTTATTAAACAACACAGACCGAAGGAGTAGGGGAATAACGTTAGGTGAATTGCTATGTCTTTTATTAATTGACATTACATTGTGAGAAAATGTCGGGACTGTGTAGAGACATAATATGTGAGGTAGCTGTGCGTGGACATAATACTGTGAAAGGGGGCTGTATGAGGTCATATAATTCTGTACAATGAAGCTGGGCAGGAATATCATTCTGCAATGTATGTTGGACAGTAGAGATATAATACTTTAGAGGCTTTGTTGAGACATCATACTGCATGGAGGGCTATTTGCAAATCATACTTTATAGGGAGGATTTGTGGGGATATACTGCATAGGGGGCTTTGTCGAGTCATTCTACTGTGTAAGGGGGCATCATAATGTGCATTAGAACTGTGAGGCCATTATATTGTGTTGGGAGCTGTTGATTAAGGTGCAATGACATAATAAAGGAGCAGTATGATTTAATGTTTTTTATAAACTTCATAAAAAGCAGTAAATCATATGGTTTTGATTTTGGGGCCACAGGTAAGAATACAGGTTACAATAAGCCATATCATAACATGTATTAACAGTAGCAGTGAATCAACAGGCTTAGTTCTGCTCAATATTAAGTGATAAAAATTAAAATAAAAAAATAGTAATGAGCAGAATTAAGGTTGTCTGGTTGGTTTGGCCTCCACAACAGTCAACAGTATCTTATGTGGCCCCTTGGGAAAATTAATTGCTAAACCTGGTCTAATGTGATAAGAGGATCTGTGTGCTCATCTCAGCATTCACATTTCCATGATGCTGAAAACAGCAAATTTATTTTGATAAAAGTATGATCCATCATACATGCTGTGTCTCCTACAGTCAAAATGCTGAATTTATCAATTCAGGGACTTTACTACCCCTTACTGGTCAGCACCTCAGTGCTTGTGCTCTGGGCCTCATTGAGTCTATTTATGGTCTTGGTTTCCGTTTGGAATAAATGTCTTCAGGATCTGGCGAAGGATTGCCAGAGTCTGGAGTCATCGCAATATCAGTTTCAGGGTCAGATAAATAATTTGATGAAGACTTCCCATAGCACCTCACTGCCGGCAGTGGCTGTGACGTCAGTACCCTCTGATGTACAGTTGGTCTCTCCCAAACCTGTGATATCCCTCCCTGGTAAATTTTTGGGAGAGAAAGACCAGTTTAGGATATTCAGGGAGAGCTGTAAGTTATTTTTTACCCTGCGCACCTGGTCGTCAGGGGAGGAGTCCCAGCGGGTGGGAACAATCATGTGCCTACTGCGAGGGGGTCCTCAGGCTTGGGCATTTTCTTTGTCCCCACTAGCCCCAGAACGGTTTTCCGTTGATGCTTGTTTTTACAGTTTAGGTCTGATCTATGAAGAACCAGACAGGATCCAAGTTCCTGAGGCTAAGATCATGAACACGGCACAGGGGGGTCGCACAGCTGAGGACTACTGTACTGAGTTCAGACAGTGGTTCACCGAAATTCTATGGAGCGATGCTGCTCTCAGGTGCAAGTTCCAAAGAGGCCTTTTCGAGACTCTCAAAGATGCTCTGGTCCTCCATGACGCCCCTTGTTTTCTGATGGAGGCCATGACTCAGGCTATACAAATGAATCGCAAAATCCGTGAGAGACATGCTGAACAGCAGGCCGCATGTTACACTTCTCCAGAGCAAGTACGTTTACCTGAGGTTAGAGTTGCCAGTCTTCGTGTTGCGGAGAGAAGATGGAGACAAGATCTCGGACTCTGCCTATACTGTGGCCCCTCTGGACATTTTGTTAAGAATTGCCCAATTCGTCCTCAAGCCACCAAACCATCGGGAGAGTGCCTGAGTCTGGGTGATGATCAAGGAGGCCACCCAGTCTCCCAGGTACCTTTTTCTTCCTCTGATAAAGTACTGATTAATACGATGATTTCCTTCGGGAGCCAGGTGTTATCAACATTGGCATTCATTGACTGTGGGTCTGATGCTAACTTTTATGATTCGGGACAGGCTCTGAAGTTAGGGTTAGGGACAGTTAGTTTAGAAAGACCCATTCAAATCATCGCCCTTGACAAGACACCGTTAGCTAACAATTTGGTCAAGAGAGCAACGGTGGATTTCACTCTCCAAGTGGGAGCACTCCACTCTGAATCCATCTCCTATTTTGTGTTGGATAATTTTTCTGCTGGATTGGTACTTGGATTTCCATGGTTGCAGACTCACAATCCAGTTATTGATTGGTGTCTGAAGGAGATTGTGAAATGGAGCCCCAATTGTTCCAAGAAATGTATAAAAAATGTACAAATATGCTTCACTAGTCTGGAGGGTCTTGCGGGGTACCTGAAGGTCTTCAGAGATCTGTTCTCAGAAAAAGAGGCAGAGATACTACCTCCCCGTCGTCCCTATGATTGTGCTATTGACCTTATTCCTAGTGCCAAATTGCCAAAAACTCGCCTTTACAATTTGTCAGGACCTGAGCAGGCCACCATGAAAGAATATGTTAATGAGAGTTTATGGAAGGGTCATATCTGTCCTTCCTCCTCCTCTGTAGCTGCTGGATTTTTCTTTGTTAAAAGGAAAGATGGGGGTCTCTGTCCTTGCCTTGATTTCCGAGAACTAAACAAAATCACAGTTAAAAATACCTACCCACTTCCACTCATCCATGAACTATATAATCAGCGTCTGGGGGCCAGGGTGTTTTCTAAACTTGATCTTAGAGGGGCTTACAATTTTATATGCATCTGCAAGGGTGATGAGTGGAAAACGGCGTTTATAACATCTGAGGGTCTGTTTGAAAACCTTGTCATGCCTTTTGGATTGTCTAATGCACCTGCTGTGTTGCAAAATTTTTTGAGTTACATTTTCTCTGATTGCATTGCAAGATTTGTTGTAATATACCTCAATGACATTCTAATTTTCTCGCCAGACTTGGACACTCACCAGAAACATGTCCATGTGGTGTTACAGAGAATGAGGGAGAACGCTCTGTTTGCTAAATTAGACAAATGTGTTTTTTCTGTTCATGAAATCTCTTTCTTGGGGTTTATCGTGTCAGCAGGAAGGTTTAAAATAGATCCTGGGAAGGTGCAGGCCATAATTGATTGGGTTCAACCTCGTGATCTTAAGGCTTTGCAGCTTTTCCTGGGATTCACCAACTATTATAGAAAATGTATCAAGTGGTTTTCACAAATTGCTAAACCACTTACTGACCTTACATGTAAGGGGCGAATCTCAAGGCTTGGCCGCCGGGTGCTATCAGGGCTTTTGAAAGATTAAACGAGGGTTTCATGTCCACACCCATTCTGATCCAACCTGATCTCCAAGAACTGTTCATTGTGGAGGTAAAAGCTTTGGAGATCAGAGGGGGGGCAGTCTTATCGTAGGGGCCCAAAACTCTGAATAACCATGTGCTTTTCTTTCTAAAACATTTTCACCAGCGGAGAGAAATTATGATGTTGAGAATTACTTGCCGTCAAATTGGCCTTTGAGGAATGGAGGCATTTTTTGGAGGGGAGGCGGTTCATCCAGTTACAGTGATCACACATCACAAGAATTTAGCTTACATTGAATCGGCTAAAAGGTTAACTCCTAGATCCTAGACAAGCCAGATAGTCCTTGTTTTTCTCTCGATTTAATTTTTCTATTACATTCAGGCCAGGGTCTAAGAATGTGAAAGCTGATGCCTTATCTCGTAGTCTAGATTCCACTTCTCCTCCAGAACTTCCATCTTTCATTATTCCTCAGGGTATTGTGGTGTCTATGTCTTCCCCAGGGTCCAAATTATTTGTGCCTGTGTACCTAAGATTGTGGGTGTTACAGGAATTTCATGATTCCGTTTTAAGTGGCCATCCTGGGGTTTCTACCACAAGGAAAGCCATCGTTAGACTTCTTTGGTGGCCACCATGCATAAGGATATTCAGGATTTTGTATCTGCTTGTGAAGTCTGCGCATGCATCAAAGTCAGTCATAGCCGGCTGGCTGGGGAATTGGCTCCATTGCCTATTCCAGAAAGCCCATCGACTTATTTGTTCATGGATTTCATTACTCATTTGTTTCTGTCTGATGGGAAGACTGCTTTTTGGGTGGTAGTTGATCGATTCAGCAAACAAGCTAATTTTGTTCCTTTGTCAGGATTAACTAATGCAGAGACACTCTCCAGGTTGGGGAGTACATTTTGTGTCTAAATTTAGGAGAGCTTTTTGCAATAAACTAGGGATTGACTTGTAATTTTCATCTGCTTATCACCCTGAAACCAATGGTCAGACTGAGAGGACAAATCAGTCTTTGGAACAGATTTTAAGGTGCTTTGTGGCAGCGCAACAGGAGGACCTGTCTTCGTTTTTACCTCTCGCTGAGTTTGCTTTCAACAGTCGAGCAAACCAATCTACCGGAACCTCGCCATTCCTCTGTAATTGTGGTTTTCATCCACATTTTGGCGAATTTCCAAGGATTAGTTCTGAATGCCCTGGGCTGGAGGTCGAAGTGCAGAGATTTGAGGATGTCTGGAGGGAAGTGCCAAAGAATATTGGGACTGCTCAGATTCACCAAAAACGAAAGGCCGATAGAAGACGGTCGGTGGGTCCTGCTTTTAAAATTGGGGATAAGGTTTGGTTGTCATCTAGGAACATTAAACTTAAAGTGCTGTCAGCGAAGTTGGGGCCAAAGTTTAATGGTCCATATGAGATCCTAGAGGTGGTCAATCCTGTGGTATTTAGGTTAAAGCTTCCTCCATCCCTTCACATCCCTAACATAGTCCATAAATCCCTATTAAAGGAGTATATCCCTTCTGCATTGTCTGCCTCTTCACCGCCTCCTCCAATTTCTGTAGACAGTGGCCTGGAATATGAGGTTCAGAGGGTTGTGGATTCTCGGAGGGTCCGTAATTCCCTCCAGTACCTGATCCACTGGAAGGGATACGGACCAGAGGAGAGATCCTGGGTCCCTGCTCGAGATTTGATGGCCAATTGGTTAGTCAGGGCCTTCCATCTAAAATTTCCTGGGAAACCTGGGGAACCAGTGGCCCCCCTAAAATAGGGGGTACTGTAATGGTTCCACCCGTCAGGGTGTTTGGGATGCAGTTACTGACAGCTCGGCTGTCCAATCTTGTATAGGGGTGTGCTGAAGCTGTCAGTACTATGATTGACAGCTTGGCCATCCAATCTGGTACTGGGGTGTGCTGAGCTGTCAGGGTGTTGATTGACAGCTCGACTATCCTATCTGAGACTGTGAGGCGTTGGCTGTCTCATGTGTTCATTATTCCACTTAATGGCCATGCTGCTTAACTGAGCTGAGTTTCCCAGAACACTGCCAGACGTACATTCATCTTGTGATGTTTGTGCTAAGCTTTCTGTGCCTTGAGTTCTATATGTTTGATCTGTTGCCTGACCTATGACTTTGTTCTGACTACCCGCCTGTTTAACCCCAGCTCTGATCCGTTATCCTCCTGGTACTCTGACCTCGGAACAT
This sequence comes from Ranitomeya imitator, assembly GCF_032444005.1. Lineage (NCBI taxonomy): Eukaryota > Metazoa > Chordata > Amphibia > Anura > Dendrobatidae > Ranitomeya > Ranitomeya imitator. Next base: position 184,549,024 of record NC_091284.1, read on the forward strand.
TAACTGACTATGCTTTTGTCTCTCCTTTGTTTATGACGTACCCTCCTGGCTTCTGACCTTGGAATCCTTGACCACTCTGACTCACGGCATGGCCATGAGAACTGACTAGCATCACACACAGCAGTAAGGTACTTCCACATTGGAAGATATTGTATATTCCATCTACAGCACTTGGCTTCTGCCACTGACAACTGTGATTTTGTGCATGTTTAGAAGAGTAAGAGCCAAGTTTAGATTTAGCATTTAGGGGGGATGGTAATATATTACTGTCAGCAATTACATAAAACATCAGAGAGACTCAGTTATGTAGACATTTATTTATTGAAGCTGAATCCTCTATGGCAAGAATCTTAACACCCAATATGGGAACAGTCTTGGAGGCCATATAGTGCTCAGGGACAGAAGCAATTTATCAACTTTTGAATATGAAAGCATTGTCATGAATAACAACTTTACCAAATCATAATAGGACACCGAGCAGCGGAAGACATTTTCTTCTGTAATTCCTTGGCTAAAGGCATCATCAGGCATCTGGATTGCTGTTTTGTATTTTGTCCCAGTGGCTCAGTGGTTTACAATGTTGTTTTGCCATCCTTGGGTTCTCGGTTCAAATCCCACAAAGGACAACATTTGCACGGAGTTTGTATCTTCTCAGTGTGTTTGTATGGAGTTGATGTACTCCAGTTTCTAACCACACTCCAAAGACATACTGATAGGGATTGTAGATTATGAGCCCCGATGAGGACAGCCATTCTGATGCCTGTAAAGTGTTGTGGAATTAATGGCGCTAAATGGCGCCTAAATGGCGCTTAAATTATTTTTAAGTAAAATAATAAGTTAACCCTTAGACTGTTTGACCCTTTTGTTTACCACCTTATTCTTTCTGCCTGTGTCTCCGGAATTCTGACCTGGCTTTCCTTGACTTTGCTTTTGGACTCAAATTCTGTCACTGACCAGCTTTTCTCTGATTCCTCTGACCCGTTCTTGTTTGGTTATTTTTTTCAGCTTATGTAAACAATTAGCAACATCTCCGCAGACGCTATCTGAGGACGACTTCAGCCAAATTTTGATCCTTGGACAGAAGTTAAAGTGTGAATAAAAGGGAGCTCCTTAGATTCTGCCAAAAAGAGTGATCTGCGCAAATACTGACCATGGAAGCACGTTTTAGCTGATGGCATCATGACAACATACAGTTTATGAATTAGACCAAGGATTGGTGAGATTCTTAAGAATTGGAACTTCCATCAAATCCAATGGATTTTTGTTATAAAATTCTGCTGCGAGAAAACACAGATCTGAAGACAGTTGCATTATTTTGCTGCTTGTATACAATTGTTCTCCCATCACAAGGTACTTTAGATTAGGAGTAAACAAGGAGTTAGCTCCATGTTTGTCTTTCTGTCACTTTATCAATTGCCATTGTGATCTCAGCAACAGTCCATACAAAGGAATTAAACTAAAGTACTTCCCTTCCACTAGTATGGACTACTCCCCTCCTCTTATCTTCTCTTCCTGACAATCGCAGAGTTGACAAGGTGTTGAGATTGCACTTGGATGACAAAAGCGGCCCTTTGAATTTCCTTTGGACATGCTTTGTTCTATTTTGGGATATGAGTCAAGTAACTTGATCTTCCTAAAAAGTCAGGGGGTGGAATGGTACAGCATCCATTTTAAACATGAAATAGCAGGATAGCTGTAGTTAATACAAAGCCTTATAAACAAGTCCATGGGGCAAGTTTCTACTGTCTGGTGCTAATTGGTGCATTACTTCAAGGCTTGTTAAATAGTGATCAATAGATTGGATGTTTACTACATTCTGAATAGCAATTACAAGTTGTAAGGTGAGAGCAGATTATTGTATTTTTTTGGGTCAATCCAATTATTCCTGAAACTACCAGGAGCATTGCAAGCATGTTTATCAGACTGATTAATTGTTCCTGGGCTCACATGCAGACAGGACTCATAAAGTAATGAATTGTAACAGACATTGATGGAGATTTATTATCTCTGTCTTAAATATAGACAGCATAAAAGTAGGTGAGACAGGAAGAAACTGCTCCAAATTTATCACCATGGTGTATGTGAATATTTTTCTGCCCAATGATGACAGAAGTATTCTAGGAGTGATACCTTTATTGGCTTACCAGAAAATAATATGTTTGCAAGCTTTCAGAGCACAGTGGCTCCTTCTTCATGGCAGATTACAAAAACCTGAAGAAGGAGCCTCTGTGCTCTGAAAGCTTGCAAACATATTATTGTCTGCTTAGCCAATAAAGGTATCACTCCTAGAATACTTCTGTCATCATTGGGCAGAGAAATATTCACATCGATTTTTCTGGCTAACACGGTACCACAATACAATTTGTTATTGTACATCACCATGGTGTAAAATGTTTGATCAATTTGGGGCTTCTTACTAGATATATAGCTTGGCAAATGGCAGGAGCCAGCAGTATGGATCAGGAGACGTGGGAAATTGCTAAGAGCCCTAACTCCAAAGTAACATAGTAACATAGTAACATAGTTAGTAAGGCCGAAAAAAGACATTTGTCCATCCAGTTCAGCCTATATTCCATCATAATAAATCCCCAGATCTACGTCCTTCTACAGAACCTAATTGTATGATACAATATTGTTCTGCTCCAGGAAGACATCCAGGCCTCTCTTGAACCCCTCGACTGAGTTCGCCATCACCACCTCCTCAGGCAAGCAATTCCAGATTCTCACTGCCCTAACAGTAAAGAATCCTCTTCTATGTTGGTGGAAAAACCTTCTCTCCTCCAGACGCAAAGAATGCCCCCTTGTGCCCGTCACCTTCCTTGGTATAAACAGATCCTCAGCGAGATATTTGTATTGTCCCCTTATATACTTATACATGGTTATTAGATCGCCCCTCAGTCGTCTTTTTTCTAGACTAAATAATCCTAATTTCGCTAATCTATCTGGGTATTGTAGTTCTCCCATCCCCTTTATTAATTTTGTTGCCCTCCTTTGTACTCTCTCTAGTTCCATTATATCCTTCCTGAGCACCGGTGCCCAAAACTGGACACAGTACTCCATGTGCGGTCTAACTAGGGATTTGTACAGAGGCAGTATAATGCTCTCATCATGTGTATCCAGACCTCTTTTAATGCACCCCATGATCCTGTTTGCCTTGGCAGCTGCTGCCTGGCACTGGCTGCTCCAGGTAAGTTTATCATTAACTAGGATCCCCAAGTCCTTCTCCCTGTCAGATTTACCCAATGGTTTCCCATTCAGTGTGTAATGGTGACATTGATTCCTTCTTCCCATGTGTATAACCTTACATTTATCATTGTTAAACCTCATCTGCCACCTTTCAGCCCAAGTTTCCAACTTATCCAGATCCATCTGTAGCAGAATACTATCTTCTCTTGTATTAACTGCTTTACATAGTTTTGTATCATCTGCAAATATCGATATTTTACTGTGTAAACCTTCTACCAGATCATTAATGAATATGTTGAAGAGAACAGGTCCCAATACTGACCCCTGCGGTACCCCACTGGTCAGAGCGACCCAGTTAGAGACTATACCATTTATAACCACCCTCTGCTTTCTATCACTAAGCCAGTTACTAACCCATTTACACACAATTTCCCCCAGACCAAGCATTCTCATTTTGTGTACCAACCTCTTGTGCGGCACGGTATCAAACGCTTTGGAAAAATCGAGATATACCACGTCCAATGACTCACCGTGGTCCAGCCTATAGCTTACCTCTTCATAAAAACTGATTAGATTGGTTTGACAGGAGCGATTTCTCATAAACCCATGCTGATATGGAGTTAAACAGTTATTCTCATTGAGATAATCCAGAATAACATCCCTCAGAAACCCTTCAAATATTTTACCAACAATAGAGGTTAGACTTACTGGCCTATAATTTCCAGGTTCACTTTTAGAGCCCTTTTTGAATATTGGCACCACATTTGCTATGCGCCAATCCTGCGGAACAGACCCTGTCGCTATAGAGTCCCTAAAAATAAGAAATAATGGTTTATCTATTACATTACTTAGTTCTTTTAGTACTCGTGGGTGTATGCCATCCGGACCCGGAGATTTATCTATTTTAATCTTATTTAGCCGGTTTCGCACCTCTTCTTGGGTTAGATTGGTGACCCTTAATATAGGGTTTTCATTGTTTCTTGGGATTTCACCTAGCATTTCATTTTCCACCGTGAATACCGTGGAGAAGAAGGTGTTTAATATGTTAGCTTTTTCCTCGTCATCTACAACCATTCTTTCCTCACTATTTTTTAAGGGGCCTACATTTTCAGTTTTTATTCTTTTACTATTGATATAGTTGAAGAACAGTTTGGGATTAGTTTTACTCTCCTTAGCAATGTGCTTCTCTGTTTCCTTTTTGGCAGCTTTAATTAGTTTTTTAGATAAAGTATTTTTCTCCCTATAGTTTTTTAGAGCTTCAATGGTGCCATCCTGCTTTAGTAGTGCAAATGCTTTCTTTTTACTGTTAATTGCCTGTCTTACTTCTTTGTTTAGCCACATTGGGTTTTTCCTATTTCTAGTCCTTTTATTCCCACAAGGTATAAACCGCTTACACTGCCTATTTAGGATGTTCTTAAACATTTCCCATTTATTATCTGTATTATTAGTTCTGAGGATATTGTCCCAGTCTACCAGATTAAGGGCATCTCTAAGCTGGTCAAACTTTGCCTTTCTAAAGTTCAGTGTTTTTGTGACTCCCTGACAAGTCCCCCTAGTGAAAGACAGGTGAAACTGCACAATATTGTGGTCGCTATTTCCTAGATGCCCGACCACCTGCATATTTGTTATTCTGTCAGGTCTATTAGATAGTATTAGGTCTAAAAGTGCTGCTCCTCTGGTTGGATTCTGCACCAATTGTGAAAGATAATTTTTCTTGGTTATTAGCAGAAACCTGTTGCCTTTATGGGTTTCACAGGTTTCTGTTTCCCAGTTAATATCCGGGTAGTTAAAGTCCCCCATAACCAGGACCTCATTATGGGTTGCAGCTTCATCTATCTGCTTTAGAAGTAGACTTTCCATGGTTTCTGTTATATTTGGGGGTTTGTAACAGACCCCAATGAGAATTTTGTTACCATTTTTCCCTCCATGAATTTCGACCCATATGGACTCGACATCCTCATTTCCTTCGCTAATATCCTCCCTTAAAGTGGACTTTAGACAAGACTTTACATAGAGACAAACCCCTCCTCCTCTCCGATTTTTACGATCCTTTCTAAACAGACTGTAACCCTGTAAGTTAACTGCCCAGTCATAGCTTTCATCTAACCATGTCTCGGTTATTCCCACTATGTCAAAGTTACCTGTAGTTATTTCTGCTTCTAGTTCTTCCATCTTGTTTGTCAGGCTTCTGGCGTTTGCAAGCATGCAGTTTAGAGGATTTTGTTTTGTTCCAATCTCCTCGCTGTGGATTGTTTTAGAAATGTTCTTACCTCCCTTCTGAGTATGTTTTCCTGGATCTTCTTTGTTCAAGTCTAATGTTTTTCTTCCCGTCCCCTCTTCTTCTAGTTTAACGCCCTCCTGATGATTGTAGCGAGTCTTCTGGCGAATGTGTGTTTCCCAGGTTTGTTGAGGTGTAGTCCGTCTCTGGCGAGGAGTCCATCGTACAAGTAATTCACACCGTGGTCCAGGAATCCGAATCCTTGTTGTCTGCACCATCGTCTTAGCCAGTTGTTTGCATCAAGGATCCTGTTCCATCTCCTGGTGCCATGCCCGTCTACTGGAAGGATAGAAGAAAAAACTACCTGTGCATCCAGTTCCTTTACTTTCTTCCCCAACTCTTCAAAGTCTTTGCAGATTGTCGGTAGGTCCTTCCTTGCCGTGTCATTGGTGCCAACATGTATCAGAAGAAATGGGTGGACGTCCTTGGAGTTGAAGAGCTTTGGTATCCTATCGGTCACATCCTTGATCATCGCACCTGGAAGGCAGCATACTTCTCTTGCAGTTATGTCCGGTCAGCTAACAGCCAAAATCCCTTTAAAAAAAATAAAATAAATATATATATATATATATATATATATATATATATATATATATATATATATATATATATATATATATATATATATGGTCATGAAAATACAGATAAATCTTTAAATGAGAAGGTGAATCCAAACTTTTGGTCTGTACTATATATATAGATATAGATATATAAATATATATATATATATATGTATATATATTAAATAAAGAACAGAACAGGACCTAGTAAAATAGTTGGGTGCAGAGATTCTTAGGTACATAAACTAAGAAACCACGAGGAATGACATAAGGTCTTGTATCAAATATGGGAACAAGGGAACAAACAATTACAAAAAAGACCTAAAACAATAACTTTTAATAATAATGATTAAAATACCAAAGGAAAAAAACACACACAAAAAATGGCAGGGAACCTTAATGTTGGATCTGGTACTGGGTTTGGCAGCCTAACTACTTTTACAGTATATGTCTGTAAAGAAAAATATTCACGCTTTTTTTGATAAATAATGCAGGAAAATGGACTAGGGAGGATAGAAGTGCCTTTCCCTAATGAAAGTCCCTTCCTTGAAGCGAAGGTTGGCACCCTGGGAATCATCTCTAGCTGCCTGTCGCCTATTAATGGCATTCCCCTGATGAACCCCTCTGGATTACCTGCGGGGGGGGGGGGGGGGAACGCATCGGGATGGGACACTAATCTCTTAAGATAAGTTTATTATGATGACACACTGGTGCTGCAAGATTGGCTGTTCTTATATCTGCTCTATTTCTACAACCAGTAAGGTGGCCTATTGTCTATTTGGCATATATATTGTGCTTTATGATATATGAAGGACTTTATTTTGTGATCACCTAAATGTATTCATGATCATCATATGTAGATTGGGATGATTTTTCCTGACTATATTTTTGGCGATCATGCCTTTACATCTGTACATGGTTTCATTTGACATATGATATTATGCAAATTTAAGTATATCTGCTCAGTGATTATTGGTATTTGTGGCGATGAGGCCCATATATTTCTGGCGATGATGCCTTCATGTTTGTACACAGGTTTATATCTGTGCATGAGTTCATCTAGCATGTGATACTATGCAAATCTAAGCTGAACAATTTACTAACTATTTGTTAACTCTGGTGTTGATTCCCATATATTTCTGGCGAGGATGCCCTTTTGTCTGTACATAGGTCTAACTAGTATATGATACAATGATACCATGTTTATCTCTGCCGATGAGGCCCTTATGTCTGTCTATGAGCTCCATTAGCACAAGATATTATGTGATATCTAGAGGACTATACAGACTGTCTCTTGTACATCAAGGCTGAATTGTCAGTATCTGTACCAATCATTGCATCATCTAAAGAACTGCTATATCTCATTGAGTAGTCTTTGGTGATCAAGAGAGCAATAGAGTAAAAAACAATAACCAATAGATATTTGTGGCAACAACTGTTGATCTGTATTATTTATTCTTCTATATACAGTAGGACAACACTAAGATATCTTATACTTAGGAGGTACCAATTGTTGGCCTACTCCATAGAGTCTATAGTGGCTAAAAATATCTTTGTCCAGTATATACAGATCAACACTATTCAACAGCAACAGCACCTTTTATTTTCAATTTTTGGTGTTTGGTGGTGGCTTTTTTGGTAGGGACACCTTTTAGGGTCTCCTAGGGTCAGCCTACGTTGAGCGGGGGCGCCATGTCGTTTCCCAGGGTGCCAACCTCCGCTGCAAGGAAGGGACTTTCATTAGGAAAGGCACTTCTATCCTCCCTAGTAAATTTTACTGCATTATTTAACAAAAAAGCTTGAATATTTTTCTCTACAGACATATACTGTAAAAGTAGTTAGGCTGCCAAACCCAGTACCAGATCCAACATTAATGTTCCCTGCCATTTTTTTGTGTGTGTTTTTTTCCTTTGGTATTTTAATCATTATTATTATTATTATTATTATTATTATTAAAAGTTATTGTTTTAGGTCTTTTTTTGTAATTGTTGGTTCCCTTCTTAGGTACATACCAGTCCTTATAAATATGGAAAAAATGGAAGCAGTACACCACTTTTTTAGTGCAAAAAAAGCTGTTTTAAGCTTGTAGAAAGCTCACACAAAGGGTTGAAACATTGCACAAAGCAGCTTTTTTTTGCCCTAAAGAAATGGTGTGCTGCTTCCATTTTTTTCCATAAATATTCATATAGATAGGCTCCCTTTAATGGGACTATCACTCAATGCATGCTGCCAAATAATGGGCAGTATGAACTAGAACATCGCTGCATGATTGAAGACCGGTATATTTGCTCTACAAGGCTCCGGCGTTTCAAAGAAAATAAGGTCTAAAGAAATAGCTGGAGACTAAACTAGTCCAGCTCTACTCCTGGCTTGTTTTTCCCAGCGTCGCTCCAGGTAATTAAAAGCTCTCTCGCTAAATGAAAGACTAAAGGTACCGTCACACTTAGCGACGCTGCAGCGACACCGACAACGATCCGGATCGCTGCAGCGTCGCTGTTTGGTCGCTGGAGAGCTGTCACACAGACAGCTCTCCAGCGACCAACGATGCCGGTAACCAGGGTAAACATCGGGTTACTAAGCGCAGGGCCGCGCTTAGTAACCCGATGTTTACCCTGGTTACCATCCTAAAAGTAAAAAAAACAAACGCTTCATACTTACCTTCCGCTGTCTGTCCCCGGTGCTGTGCTTCTCTGTACTGGCTGTGAGCACAGCGGCCGGAAAGCAGAGCGGTGACGTCACCGCTCTGCTTTCCGGCCGCTGTGCTCACAGTGAGTGCAGGAAAGCACAGCGTCGGAGGACAGACAGCGGAAGGTAAGTATGTAGTGTTTGTTTTTTTTACTTTTAGGATGGTAACCAGGGTAAACATCCCTTTACCCTGGTTACCAGCGAAGACATCGCTGAATCGGCGTCACACACGTCCAGTGACGAAATAAAGTTCTGGACTTTCTGCAGCGACCAACGACATCACAGCAGGATTCTAATCGCTGCTGTGTGTCAAACTGAACGATATCGCTAGCCAGGACGCTGCAACGCCACGGATCGCTAGCGATATCGTTTAGTGTGACGGTACCTTTATCAATCACCTACAGAGATGCTGGGAGAACTCACTTGTGGTTGGCAGCAGACTATTTTTGCCTTCTGCTATGGTTCTTAGGTGGATCCTGAAACTATATTATCTCTGAAACACTGGGGCATTTCAGAGGAAAGTATACCAGACTGCGATCATACCACTAGCCTCTGATTCATGCTGCCCATGACTTGGGCATCAGGAATCAATTGACAACTTCCCTTTAAATATAGATATATAAAAAATGTTATGAATTGAAAAATATAAGTATGTAACTTAAAAAACAGATTTAAGCAATGGGTCATTTTCTGGTGATGAATCTTGATACATTTGTTTTAATTGAAACAGAGGTTGTGTAACTTATTAACACCAACAAAAGAGGGTAATAAATGAATTAAGGACTTATAATAATTCAGCTGGAAATATAGAAGAACCATAAGTAGCACCTACAAGAATCCAGCACAGGATCAACACTGAAATATTAAAATAATCTTTTCTGAAATAAAAAATGACAAGACACATTAATTAAAACAACCTACGACAAGACAGACAACATAAGAAAAATGATGGTGGAGGAAGACACTGCAAAAGTTATGATGTAAATATATAAGGAAAGAAGGCCTATAGAACAGGATAAAACAATGAATCAGATTGTGCATGTGTTTCTATTCTACTTTTCCTCTGATTGTTCCACTCCTGATTTTGACTTACAAATACTGATCAAATGCTGAACGTGTGAACGTGGCCTAACGGAACGACTTGGAGAGATGGTTTTGCAATTTGCAGTAGCGACTACATTGAATCACATTTGTTGCAGTTACTATACTGTTTCTTTCGGTTCTGTGGGTGCTTTGTTTCTATATTCTGTCCTTGAAAATTCCTTTTATGATTTAAGAAGCTAAAGAATTTCAATTGAGAAGCCATTGTTTTCATGTCCTTAGGTAATCAGCCGCCACTGCCTGAGAATAAATACAGATCAAATATTTCTACAGGACAAGTGAGTTTTAAGGTACCTTCACACATAACGATATTGTTAACGATATCGTTGCTATTTGTGACGTAGCAACGATATCGTTAATGAAATCGTTCTGTGTGACAGCGACCAACGATCAGGCCCCTGCTGGGAGATCGTTGGTCGCTGAACAAAGTCCAGAACTTTATTTCGTCGCTGGACTCCCTGGAGACATCGCTGGATCGGCGTGTGTGACACCGATCCAGCGATGTCTTCACTGGTAACCAGGGTAAACATCGGGTAACTAAGCGCAGGGCCGCGCTTAGTAACCCGATGTTTACCCTGGTTACCATGCTAAAAGTAAAAAAAAACAAACACTAGATACTTACCTACAGCCGTCTGTCCTCCAGCGTTGTGCTCTGCTCTCCTCCTGTACTGTCTGTGAGCCGGAAAGCAGAGCGGTGACGTCACCGCTCTGCTTTCCGGCTCCCAGACAGTACAGGAGGAGAGCAGAGAAGCAGAGCGCAGCGCTGGAGGACAGACAGCGGTAGGTAAGTATCTAGTGTTTGTTTTTTTTTACTTTTAGGATGGTAACCAGGGTAAACATCGGGTTACTAAGCGCGGCCCTGCGCTTAGTTACCCGATGTTTACCCCGGTTACCGGCATCGTTGGTCGCTGGAGAGCGGTCTGTGTGACAGCTCTCCAGCGACCAAACAGCGACGCTGCAGCGATCCGAATCGTTGTCGGTATCGCTGCAGCGTCGCTTAATGTGAAGGGGCCTTTACAAGACATTTTGCAATATATCATTACGAAAGAAATATGCTTCTTTCCACTCATAAGCCACTTCTTCCCCACTGCCTCCTGAACTCATCACACACTGTGAAAAACAGTTATTATCTGTGCTGTTCAAAGCAAGACAGCCTCTCAGCTATGTCCCCCTCTATAGTCCCCATAAAGAATGAATGCACGTGTCACCTTTTATGGCCTGTACAATAGTCAAATTCCTCTTTTTGCTCCCATATAGTAGTAATGTTTGTCTTTGTGCTCAAATACAATAGCAATGCATCCTCCGCAGTGGCAACAATATATAGTAATGGTTTCCATCATTCATACTTTGAAGCAGTTGGAACTTCCCAAATTGTGGCTGGATAAATTAATAATTAATAATGTGTGTCAGACAATCTGAAATATTATTGATGTACCCTATTGAGGAGTAATATTGTAACCCCCTTCTGACACCATACGATAATAATAATGTCCCCCAATTGGCATTGTATAGTAATAATGTCCAGAGAATTGTCCTTATAAAGCAATTATGTCTCCCAATTTCCCCCATACACTCCTAATGTTTCTCATTCTCGTCCACATACTGTGATAAAACTCCCCATCTGGGCTCTATTCACATAGACATAAAAAAATAGATTCTTCTCATCTGTCTCCACTGCCATGATGAGCAGGGGCCACTTCCTTTTCCACAGTTGTCACTGATGGATTGGGAGGCACAATGTAGTGACTTCATGGTCACCGGAGACAGGAACGCTGACATCAGCCGCTGGTCTTTGTTAGGCTGGTGGATTGTGTAGGTATAGTGGTGCAGGGAGCCAGTGGCTCTCTGCTCTGCAATATTTTTTCAACTGAAAGTAGTATTCATGTAATAATAATAATAATCTTTATTTTTATATAGCGCTAACATATTCCGCAGCGCTTTACACACATTATCATCGCTGTCCCCGATGGGGCTCACAATCTAAATTCCCTATCAGTATGTCTTTGGAATGTGGGAGGAAACCGGAGTACCTGGAGGAAACCCACGCAAACACGGAGAGAACATACAAACTCTTTGCAGATGTTGTCCTTGGTGGGGTTTGAACCCAGGACCCCAGCGCTGCAAGGCTGCTGTTCTAACCACTGCGCCACCGTGCTGCCCTAGAAATCAACCCCCTTCTCCTTCGGCCCAGTCTCATCTCCAGTGACCGCGATTGTTACACTCCTGGATACATATACAGTACATTTGTTCATCAATTTTGTTTGTCACAATGTGTAGATGTGCAAGGAATGCAAATTTTATGGGCTTTGAGGATTTTAAAATCTGCACCATGTTATTAAGGTTTTCTGGGACTAAACAACTGATGACCTATCCTACAGATAAGAGATCAGTAGGGGCTGCCAATCGGCACCCCCATAATAAGATGAAATGAAGGCAAAGTATGAGGCAGGATACAGCAAACCTGTTATGTTTGCTAATGACAGGTGTTATGAAGGCAATCCAGAAACACAGTGTGCTTAGCATTCAGAGCGCACACAGTGATCTGACAAATACCCAAAAATACAAGAACGAGCTCTGAGACGTGGAAACTCTGTAGACTGCACACCTGATCCTATCCTAAACACAACTAAAAGCGGCTGTGGATTGCGCCTAACAACTACCTAGGCAACTCGGCACAGCCTAAGAAACTAGCTAGCCTGAAGATAGAAAAATAGGCCTGACTTGCCCCAGAGAAATTCCCCAAAGGAAAAGGCAGCCCCCCACATATAATGACTGTGAGTAAGATGAAAAGACAAAACGTAGGGATGAAATAGATTCAGCAAAGTGGGGCCCGATATTCTAGGACAGAGCGAGGACAGTAAAGCGAACTTTGCAGTCTACAAAAAACCCTAAAGCAAAACCACGCAAAGGGGGCAAAAAAAACCCACCGTGCCAAACTAACGGCACGGCGGTACACCCTTTGCGTCTCAGAGCTTCCAGCAAAAACAAAAGACAAGCTGGACAGAAAAAAAAACAACAAAAAAGCAAAAGGCACTTAGCTATACAGTGCAGCAGGTCACAGGAATAATCAGGAGAAGCTCAGATCCAACACTGAAACATTGACAAGGAGCAAGGATAGCAGCATCAGGCGGAGTTAAGTAATGAATAGTGTTGAGCGATACCGTCCGATACTTGAAAGTATCGGTATCGGATAGTATCGGCCGATACCCGAAAAATATCGGATATCGCCGATACCGATATCCGATACCAATACAAGTCAATGGGACATCAAGTATCGGAATGTATCCTCATGGATCCCAGGGTCTGAAGGAGAGGAAACTCTCCTTCAGGCCCTGGGATCCATATTAAAGTGTAAAATAAAGAATTAAAATAAAAAATATTGTTATATTCACCTCTCCGGCGGCCCCTGGACATCAGCGGGAGGATCCGGCGTCCGGCACGGCTTCTTTCTTCAAAATGCGCGCCTTCAGGACCTGTGGAATGACGTCCCGGCTTCTGATTGGTCGCGTGCCGCCCATGTGACCGCCACGCGACCAATCAGAAGCCGCGACGTCATTCCTCAGGTCCTAAAAGGCGCTCATTCTAGGACTTTAGCTGAGGAATGACGTCGCGGCTTCTGATTGGTCGCGTGGCGGTCACATGGGCGGCACGCGACCAATCAGAAGCCGGGACGTCATACCACAGGTCCTGAAGGCGCGCATTTTGAAGAAAGAAGCCGTGCCGGACGCCGGATCCTCCCGCTGATGTCCAGGGGCCGCCGGAGAGGTGAATATAACAATATTTTTTATTTTAATTCTTTATTTTACACTTCCGATACCGATACCCGATATCACAAAAATATCGGATCTCGGTATCGGAATTCCGATACCGCAAGTATCGGCCGATACCCGATACTTGCGGTATCGGAATGCTCAACACTAGTAATGAAGCAGTTAACGAGCTCACCAGAACACCTGAGGGAGGAAGCTCAGAAGCTGCAGTACCACGTGACCACAGGAGTGAATTCAGCCACAGAATTCACAACAGTACCCCCCCCTTGAGGAGGGGTCACCGAACCCTCACCAGAGCCCCCAGGCCGACCAGGATGAGCCGCATGAAAGGCACGAACAAGATCGGAAGCATGAACATCAGAGGCAAAAACACAGGAATTATCTTCCTGAGCATAACCCTTCCATTTAACCAGATACTGGAGTTTCCGTCTAGAAACACGAGAATCCAAAATCTTCTCCACAATATACTCCAATTCCCCCTCCACCAAAACAGGGGCAGGAGGCTCAACAGATGGAACCATAGGTGCCATGTATCTCCGCAACAACGACCTATGGAATACATTATGTATGGAAAAGGAGTCTGGGAGGGTCAAACGAAAAGACACAGGATTGAGAACCTCAGAAATCCTATACGGACCAATAAAACGAGGTTTAAATTTAGGAGAGGAAACCTTCATAGGAATATGACGAGAAGATAACCAAACCAGATCCCCAACACGAAGTCGGGGACCCACACGGCGTCTGCGATTAGCGAAAAGTTGAGCTTTCTCCTGGGACAAGATCAAATTGTCCACTACCTGAGTCCAGATCTGCTGCAACCTATCCACCACAGAATCCACACCAGGACAGTCCGAAGACTCAACCTGTCCTGAAGAGAAACGAGGATGGAACCCAGAATTGCAAAAAAATGGAGAAACCAAGGTAGCCGAGCTGGCCCGATTATTAAGGGCGAACTCAGCCAACGGCAAAAAGGACACCCAATCATCCTGGTCTGCAGAAACAAAACATCTCAGATATGTTTCCAAGGTCTGATTGGTTCGTTCGGTCTGGCCATTAGTCTGAGGATGGAAAGCCGAGGAAATGGATAGGTCAATGCCCATCCTACCACAAAAGGCTCGCCAAAACCTTGAAACAAACTGGGAACCTCTGTCAGAAACAATATTCTCAGGAATGCCATGCAACCAAACCACATGCTGAAAGAACAAAGGTACCAAATCAGAGGAGGAAGGCAATTTAGCCAAGGGCACCAGATGGACCATTTTAGAAAAGCGATCACAGACCACCCAAATTACTGACATCTTTTGAGAAACGGGAAGGTCAGAAATGAAATCCATCGAAATATGTGTCCAAGGCCTCTTTGGGACCGGCAAGGGCAAAAGCAACCCACTGGCACGAGAACAGCAGGGCTTAGCCCTAGCACAAATCCCACAGGACTGCACAAAAGTACGTACATCCCGTGACAGAGATGGCCACCAGAAGGATCTAGCCACTAACTCTCTGGTACCAAAGATTCCAGGATGACCAGCCAACACCGAACAATGAAGTTCAGAGATAAGTTTATTAGTCCACCTATCAGGGACGAACAGTTTCTCTGCTGGACAACGATCAGGTTTATTCGCCTGAAATTTTTGCAGCACCCGCCGCAAATCAGGGGAGATGGCAGACACAATGACTCCTTCCTTGAGGATACCCGCTGGCTCAGATAAACCCGGAGAGTCGGGCACAAAACTCCTAGACAGAGCATCCGCCTTCACATTTTTAGAGCCCGGAAGGTACGAAATCACAAAGTCGAAGCGGGCAAAAAATAACGACCAACGGGCCTGTCTAGGATTCAAGCGCTTGGCAGACTCGAGATAAGTCAAGTTCTTATGATCAGTCAATACCACCACGCGATGCTTAGCTCCTTCAAGCCAATGACGCCACTCCTCGAATGCCCACTTCATGGCCAGCAACTCTCGATTGCCCACATCATAATTACGCTCAGCGGGCGAAAACTTCCTGGAAAAGAAAGCACATGGTTTCATCACTGAGCAATCAGAACCTCTCTGTGACAAAACCGCCCCTGCTCCAATCTCAGAAGCATCAACCTCGACCTGGAACGGAAGAGAAACATCTGGCTGACACAACACAGGGGCAGAACAAAAACGACGCTTCAACTCCTGAAAAGCTTCCACAGCAGCAGAAGACCAATTAACCAAATCAGCACCCTTCTTGGTCAAATCGGTCAATGGTTTGGCAATGCTAGAAAAATTACAGATGAAGCGACGATAAAAATTAGCAAAGCCCAGGAACTTTTGCAGACTTTTCAGAGATGTCGGCTGAATCCAATCCTGGATGGCTTGGACCTTAACTGGATCCATCTCGATAGTAGAAGGGGTAAAGATGAACCCTAAAAATGAAACTTTCTGCACACCGAAGAGACACTTTGATCCCTTCACAAACAAAGAGTTAGCACGCAGGACCTGAAAAACCATTCTGACCTGCTTCACATGAGACTCCCAATCATCTGAGAAGATCAAAATGTCATCCAAGTAAACAATCAGGAATTTATCCAGGTACTCTCGGAAGATGTCATGCATAAAGGACTGAAACACAGATGGAGCATTGGCAAGTCCGAACGGCATCACTAGATACTCAAAATGACCCTCGGGCGTATTGAATGCAGTTTTCCATTCATCTCCTTGCCTGATTCTCACCAGATTATACGCACCACGAAGATCTATCTTAGTGAACCAACTAGCCCCCTTAATCCGAGCAAACAAGTCAGATAACAATGGCAAGGGATACTGAAATTTAACAGTGATCCTATTAAGAAGGCGGTAATCAATACATGGTCTCAGCGAACCATCCTTCTTGGCTACAAAGAAGAACCCTGCTCCCAGTGGTGATGACGATGGGCGAATATGTCCCTTCTCCAGGGATTCCTTCACATAACTGCGCATAGCGGCGTGTTCGGGCACGGATAAATTAAATAATCGACCTTTAGGGAATTTACTACCAGGAATCAAATTGATAGCACAATCACAATCCCTATGCGGAGGTAGAGCATCGGACTTGGGCTCTTCAAATACATCCTGATAATCAGACAAGAACTCTGGGACCTCAGAAGGGGTGGATGACGAAATCGACAAAAATGAAACATCACCATGTACCCCCTGACAACCCCAGCTGGATAACGACATGGAATTCCAATCCAATACTGGATTATGGGTTTGTAGCCATGGCAACCCCAACACGACCACATCATGCAGATTATGCAACACCAGAAAGCGAATAACTTCCTGATGTGCAGGAGCCATGCACATGGTCAGCTGGGCCCAGTATTGAGGTTTATTCTTGGCCAAAGGTGTAGCATCAATTCCTCTCAATGGAATAGGACACCGCAAAGGCTCCAAGAAAAACCCACAACGTTTAGCATAATCCAAATCCATCAGATTCAGGGCAGCGCCCGAATCCACAAACGCCATGACAGAAAACGACGACAAAGAGCATATCAAGGTAATGGACAGAAGGAATTTGGACTGTACAGTACCAATGACGGCAGACCTAGCGGACCGCTTAGTGCGCTTAGGACAATCAGAAATAGCATGAGTGGAATCACCACAGTAGAAACACAGACCATTCAGACGTCTGTATTCCTGCCGTTCAACTCTAGTCATAATCCTATCGCACTGCATAGGCTCAGGTTTAACCTCAGGCAGTACCGCCAAATGGTGCACAGATTTACGCTCGCGCAAGCGTCGACCGATCTGAATGGCCAAAGACAAAGACTCATTCAAACCAGCAGGCATAGGAAATCCCACCATGACATCCTTAAGAGCCTCAGAGAGACCCTTTCTGAACAAAGCTGCCAGCGCAGATTCATTCCACTGAGTGAGTACTGACCATTTCCTAAATTTCTGACAATATACTTCTATATCATCCTGACCCTGGCACAAAGCCAGCAAATTTTTCTCAGCCTGATCCACTGAATTAGGCTCATCGTACAGCAATCCGAGCGCCAGGAAAAACGCATCGACACTACTCAATGCAGGGTCTCCTGGCGCAAGAGAAAATGCCCAGTCTTGAGGGTCGCCGCGCAAAAAAGAAATAATAATCAAAACCTGTTGAATAGGATTACCAGAAGAATGAGGTTTCAAGGCCAGAAATAGCTTACAATTATTTTTGAAACTTAGAAACTTAGTTCTATCTCCAAAAAACAAATCAGGAATAGGAATTCTTGGTTCTAACATAGATTTCTGATCAATAGTATCTTGAATTTTTTGTACATTTATAACGAGATTATCCATTGAAGAGCACAGACCCTGAATATCCATGTCCACACCTGTGTCCAGAATCACCCAAATGTCTAGGGGAAAAAAAAAAAGTGAACACAGAGCAGAGAAAAAAAAAAAAATGATGTCAGAACTTTTTCTTTCCCTCTATTGAGAATCATTAGTTTGGGCTCCTTGTACTGTTATGTTTGCTAATGACAGGTGTTATGAAGGCAATCCAGAAACACAGTGTGCTTAGCATTCAGAGCGCACACAGTGATCTGACAAATACCCAAAAATACAAGAACGAGCTCTGAGACGTGGAAACTCTGTAGACTGCACACCTGATCCTATCCTAAACACAACTAAAAGCGGCTGTGGATTGCGCCTAACAACTACCTAGGCAACTCGGCACAGCCTAAGAAACTAGCTAGCCTGAAGATAGAAAAATAGGCCTGACTTGCCCCAGAGAAATTCCCCAAAGGAAAAGGCAGCCCCCCACATATAATGACTGTGAGTAAGATGAAAAGACAAAACGTAGGGATGAAATAGATTCAGCAAAGTGGGGCCCGATATTCTAGGACAGAGCGAGGACAGTAAAGCGAACTTTGCAGTCTACAAAAAACCCTAAAGCAAAACCACGCAAAGGGGGCAAAATAAACCCACCGTGCCGAACTAACGGCACGGCGGTACACCCTTTGCGTCTCAGAGCTTCCAGCAAAAACAAAAGACAAGCTGGACAGAAAAAAAAACAACAAAAAAGCAAAAGGCACTTAGCTATACAGAGCAGCAGGTCACAGGAACAATCAGGAGAAGCTAAGATCCAACACTGAAACATTGACAAGGAGCAAGGATAGCAGCATCAGGCGGAGTTAAGTAATGAAGCAGTTAACGAGCTCACCAGAACACCTGAGGGAGGAAGCTCAGAAGCTGCAGTACCACTTGTGACCACAGGAGTGAATTCAGCCACAGAATTCACAACACAAACCTGTACATTATTTAATGGTCTCTGCTGACTACTGCACCTTACCTCCTTAGCAAATGAATGTAAGACAATCAGCAGTAATCGAAAATAGCCAGTAAACAATGTCTGGGGTTGCCGTATTCTACCTTATACTTTGCTTATATCCAGCAACTGCCAGAACAGATTTCGGCTGGGGAGGTAGTTTCATAAAATTAGGCATATTCTTCACAGTCCTCTTTTAAAATGCAGCAATTTTTAGATTAGTAACATAGCTGAATTATTCTGTACTTTAAATAAGTTGTCTGTTGCTTCTATTAATGACGTATTCACAAGATAGATTAAAAATGTCAGATCGATGAGTGTCCAACACCCGGTATAGCCACCAATCAATTGTTATGTGATTTTCTGGCAACACTTCTTAGTCATAGAAACGAGTCAGATCTTAACCTCTTAGGCTATGTTCACATTAGCGTCTTTGGGCGCAGCGTCGTCGACACAACCCAAAACGCATGTCAAACCGCATACACAACGCAGCGTTTTTTTACGCATGCGTTGTCCTAAAATGTTATTATTCTTGACACAATTGAAGATAAAAAACGCCCAAAAAAGTGTCTAGACACTATAAAGAGAAAGACCACCAATGGAATTTGTGTATATATACCCTTGCAGAGATGAATTCCTCCCATTTTGCTTGTGTTTCCAGCTTCAAGATGGAGCGTCCCATGGAGAGTATCTACATGAATATGGAGTTGGATTTTGCCTTGGCTAATGCTTTTTTATGCTCTTGTCACTGTCTAGACACTTCATCCCTTGTTTTTTACTCAAAAGGCGCATGCGTCGAACAATGCTGGTCAACGCAGGCACCTGCGCCATATGCGTTTTAGATAGACACTAATGTGTTTTTTGGTGCATTTACAATGTATACAAAAAGGGGTGGAGGGCACCATCCATATAGAAGATCCTATTCAATACAGGAGGGGGGTCAACCCAAACTTGACATGAAAAATGCAATAAACAAAAAGGAGAAACAGCGTCAAGCTATATAATGGGGACCACCACTCATATAAAGGAAATATACAATTTTATTTGTCAACCAAAAAAAACACACAAACACTAACAATAAAATCATTTAAAACCTCGACTCCAAAGAGTCCTGAGTACCAACAAAGGAACCACCACCCCTGGACATGGTGAATAAAGTAGATGTACAGATGAAATGCACACCATGCAAAATATAATATAGCTTATGTGGTAATGGATAAAGCTAATATACAAATATGTTGATCCTAAAACTCTTGTACAAGCATGGCACAGCTCGCTTATGGCACAGATGTACATATAGTGAAAATACTACAAATAATACAGAATTACAATATGTTATACACAAACTATGTACAAAATATCACCCATAAGATGGAATAAATGAGGAATTTGGAACCAATCCTAGACGAGTTTGTACATACATATATATAGCCATATACGCATTGTAGTTAGGTCAGACTACTGACTCAGTCAAAGGTACCAAAGTTACAAAGTGCCATAAAAGACCCCCAGCATGTAAACCAAATCTTATAAGGTCTATGACCTAAATGCACATACATAGAGAAAGCGGAGTTGTGTCAGATATGGCACATCTGATAATGCTGTGAGAACAGAACCATACCACCTAACACCAGAGGTCCAGGGGGCAGAAGGCCCAACGCGTATCGCCACTTAGCGTGGCTTCGTCAGGAGCAAGTGCCTGAATGAGCGGTTGACTGCTTATATATACAAATGAGGTGAGTACCTTATCACAGGAAAAAATCCAGTCAGCTGGAGAAAGGAGGGAAACGGCATGGAGACGCGACATGTCTTGTCGGCGTCCCGGAAGCCGGACATGACGACACATTGTATGCTGAAGTGAGTGTGCCAATATGGCCGCGCGTACAATAACTGCGCATGCGCCGGGGTATCTCAAACAAGCTGCGGTGCGAGTACAAATATGGCCGCGCGAACGGCTACTGCGCATGCGTCGAACCACAATAAGGATACCGGCCACATAGATACAATGAGAGCTGGTGAGGCAAGGAGTAGAGGATCTCACGCAAGCTGCAAGGCCCCATAATGGCACACAACCCACAAGGATACTAAGGAACAAAGTCGTTGTGCCCATATCTGTGATATAGAATGAGGATAAATAAGGACGTCATGTCGGCACACCAAGGAAACAAACAAAACAATGATAAAAAACTATACACAGGGAAAGATTTCAAGATCACAGGAATGGGACTCACAGAATATGTATATTTTGGTCTGTCAAAACTAAAGATAGATCAGACCAAAACATATATCTCTTATCAAGATCTAAAGACGGCACAAAGAAATATTTATTTGTAGTATTTTCACTATATGTACATCTGTGCCATAAGCGAGCTGTGCCATGCTTGTACAAGAGTTTTAGGATCAACATATTTGTATATTAGCTTTATCCATTACCACATAAGCTATATTATATTTTGCATGGTGTGCATTTCATCTGTACATCTACTTTATTCACCATGTCCAGGGGTGGTGGTTCCTTTGTTGGTACTCAGGACTCTTTGGAGTCGAGGTTTTAAATGATTTTATTGTTAGTGTTTGTGTGTTTTTTTTGGTTGACAAATAAAATTGTATATTTCCTTTATATGAGTGGTGGTCCCCATTATATAGTTTGACGCTGTTTCTCCTTTTTGTTTATTGCATTTTTCATGTCAAGTTTGGGTTGACCCCCCTCCTGTATTGAATAGGATCTTCTATATGGATGGTGCCCTCCACCCCTTTTTGTATACATTGTGTTTTTTTGGGGGGTGCTAGTTCCCCTCTTTTTCTGGTTTTAAATGATTTTATTGTTATTGATTGTGTGTTTTTTTTGGTTGACAAATAAAATTGTATATTTCCATTATATGAGTGGTGGTCCCCATTATATAGCTTGACGCTGTTTCTCCTTTTTGTTTTTTGGTGCATTTACGACGCAAGTGCATTGCATGCGTTGTTTACCGGAAATTTGGCACAGAAAAATGCAACATGTAGCGTCGGCCGCTTCCTGTCTGGTGCGCCCAAATGACGCATGCATCATACAACGCTTGACAACACATACCAGCGCATGTCCATGCGCCCCCCCATGTTAAAGATAGGGGCGCATGACGAATGCATCGGTATCCGTCGACGACGCTGCGCCAAGGGCGCTAATGTGAACATAGCCTTACCAGTACTAGCATGTGAAAAAGTTTAGTTATAGTACCTAGCGTGTTTTAGTGGTATTTATTTACCAACCATTGTAATATTTAGGTGCTAGGAAAGAATACAGATGACTCTGCACAACTGCAGTATTCCGGGATTACAACACGATGCCGACTCAAGGGACACGGGTACAAAATCAAACGAAGGAATGCAACGAAAATGTTCAAATCCACTGGGCGAAGAAAAGAATGGCACTCACTGTCCCATCAAACGTCCTTTATTTGGATTCACATAAAAACAGAGGAGGAGAGATTCTAGTGGAGACGCAATGGACGACGGCCGTTTCGCACAGGTGTGCGCTTCTACAGGTCCCGTCTCCACTAGAAGCTCTCCTGCCTCTGTTTTTATGTGGATCCAAATAAAGGATGTTTGATGGGACGGTGAGTGCCATGGTTATATTTAGTACAGTAGCATTAAAATACCACCCCCTTATTACATATCAGTTCCTTATTTGTGAAGCTTTTCTTAAAGAAATAATTTTTAAAAAATAATTATTTTTGTAACATTTTCAAGTCCAATGATCTTAAAATTCTTTAGAAATGAGAAATGAAGCAATAACGAGTCGGGGTAAAGTGTCCACACCCATTGTGAGCTTTTCTTACCATAGACACTAAGGAACAATATGTCCTAAGACACCGTAATGTGCTGTGAATGAGATTTCCTGTGAAAATGAGAATCGGCGGGATTTTACATTCACTTTGATCTCTAAAATAACACAGTTGTAGCATGCATCTTACATGTAGAGAAATCAATTTATCAGAAGACTAGTGTCCCATGTCAAAATCATGTATATAAGGACCGAACCATATCAGGGCCAACTGCAAAATGCAAATATCAAACACAAACAAGCAGTCATAGGATCCCATAAAATACGTATAAACTTTATTGGATATGAAATATATAACAAATACTAAAACAGACAGGTACAATAGCAAAGGTGGGGAACAACGTACATACTCAATGGCCATACATCAAAAAAGGGGCTATAAGGCACCACCACCACATCAGCATAATCATAGCATATAGTTGTAATGGCACCAAAGCTAATGCCTACATAATACATTGGTCAATGCCATGCAAGCGATCCAGAGCAAACAAATCATGATAAAATAATGGTAAAGTACCGGATGTGTGTAGCAGTGGAGGACCGTCAGCCCACCGGGACGCGCGTTTCGGAGCACCAAGCTCCTTCCTAAGGGGATGCAGAGAGAGAGCACCTATGGCATCTATTTATGTAGCGCCGACTGGAAGTAACTACTTCACTAATATGTCGCACTGCCCGCCTCCTCCGCCGGGTCCAGCGCCTCTGCCATCCGCCGACACCGGAAACAAGTGGGGCCCCACGTGATCCGGCGTCAGGTGACAGGAAGAAGAACGCCGACCCAGGCAGACGACGCTCAGAGCGCATGCGCGATGCACACAGTATGTGTGGAGGTGGCTATCAGCTTCGAAAACTAATTTTTTATAACTTACTAGGACTATTAGTTACCTTTAAGAAGTTCCATTGTTCGAATTGCGTCAGTGGTAATGCCGGTGTCTTTGTGGATTTTAAAAGGTGTTGATAATAAAGGCTGAAGAATTTTATCTCATTACTAGTGCTGGACTGAATTTTCTTTGTTCACGTTTCTGCAGAAAATGTTTGCCAGGCAGGACTGGTCCGTGCTGTACATTTACATTTCTTTTTTCATTTTTATTGAACCATATTAGCGATTCTAACTGAGCCAAGAGAGGGAATATGTGCTGACATTAAGTATCAGGAGTTGCAAAAATCTGAGTTATAATAAAGGTGATGAGGGTTTATTTAACCAAATAACTTCAGCTATAGTTCTACCATTGTACAAATCACTAGTCACATGAAACGCTGTGGACAGTTTTTGATACCTTTGTACAAGGAAAGCCTAGTAGAGCTTGAGCAGGTTCATGGATTATAAAAAGTAAAAAAGGTTATTTATTTCAGAAAAAGGATTGTTGAGTGAAAAATTGACTTTTGCCGCATGAGGATTTTGCCTTCCGGTGAGTCACCATTGCAGAATATTAGGCTGAGCTGGACAGATTATGTTACTATGTTATCGGGAAATCCTAATATTACACAGAAATACTTATTAGTGACTTTGGCAGGAGAACAGCAGAGGTCACATTAGAGCCGTAGTTGTTTCTTTGCGCTAAGGCTGATGCTTGAGCTTTGCTTACTTTCTGGCATTCTACCATCATGCTGGGTCATACTATGGATGTAGTCCACACTGCAACAGTATCTCAGCTTGTGGTGAAGGACGATGTTGATGCTTTCCAGGTCTCCTAATACCAGAAACAGTGCTGACTGAATGTGACAGGTCCATATGTAATACTACAATTTCATCATGAAGTTACCATGTTTTTCTTACTATAAGATGCATTTTTTACCCCCAAATTTGGGGGTGCGTCTTATAGCCCAGGAGCTTTCTGGGAGGGCAGCTGAGGCAGGGGTTGGGCTATTTTGCATGCCCTGGGCTGGGAGGACAGGGCGTTCAGAGGTGCGATGCTGCTGCAGCCCCAAGATAAAAATTTGCTCCTTCGACAGCAATTTTCCCTGAGTCCACCACATTGAAACCATGGAAGTGTGGGGGGGGCTCTGGGCTTTCCCAAAATGACGGCAGAGCCCCTGCAACCCCAAATGCAGACTCAAACTAGCCTGGGATGGGACTCACAGCATCACCCTGCAGCGTCGCACCTCCGAATACCTCTTGTCCCAAGCTCCACCACCACTGCCGTCCCCGGTAAGCTGAATTCGAACTGTAGGACGGACCTCCATTTGACGCATTACATTTTTTCCCTATTTTTCTGCTGAAAATTTAGGGTGCATCTTATGCTCCGAAAAAGATGGTAATTAATCATAAGCACAGTAGTTGCGGAAATAAATCTTTAAGAGTAACCTTTATGTGCCAATCAGATTTTTATGGGCATTGCACCGTGCTGGATGATATGTTACATATATTTTTTGCCTTTTTTTCTAGAGCAGCAAATCTTCAGAATCGAAAAGTTTTTAGATGGAAAAAGTTTAAAAGTTTTTTTTTACTATTTTTTTTAATTACCGTATTTATTGACAGAACATGGAAAGTGTAAAGCATAGGAATATCACTAAATAATATTGCTTTCATGGGAAAAGTACACCCTCCATCAATTCTGTTGTATGTATCATGGCCTAATTAACAATCGTCTGGTATACAAATAAATGATCCATGTGGACAACAGAATTAAGTAAGCATTTAAACAGGCCCATAGATCACACAGCTCTGAGGCTTACATTTTTAACTGTGGACTGAATTTGCTGGAAAGATTGACAACTATCTTGTAGGTTTTCTATTTGATCACAATCACTACAGAATGTCGAGTTTCAAATAGTTTGAAGATGCGTAACCTTCAAAGATATATGAGCAATGACTGGTGTTTCTCCTAAAAAAATCAAACTGCCAAAGTCCTGATTTTATACAGATAAATATACTTTTTGAAAAATGAGAAGGCTGCTAATTACTCTCTCAGCTACTGTAGATGTGTTGTCCATGTCCAGTGTTCTGAATGTAGGTATACTCTGTAAATTAACAGTAGCTAAAAACGGCTGTATAACAGATCCATGTCCTGATCATAATATAGTACCCATAGCGCACTTTAGCTCCATACGCCTCTTATTTTTTAATGAAAAACACTGATTTTTTTTCATTTTTGGTTTCTTAAATACCTGTCAGAAATTATTAGTAGAACAGGTAGGATACTGGTGGCCACAGACAGAAGAAAATTATATGGGCCCTTTCCAGTCCAATAGTTCCTCATAATGTACAATTCTGTCTGCTTTGGAGGTGTAAGTATGATGCCCCAGGTTCCTGGTTGTCACAGTGATATTGCTTTCCTCACGGAGAGAGTGATGTTTCGTTTGGAAGGGATGAAGGAAGATCTTTTATCAGGTAACCACAATACATACAACATGTTCACACTCCAGACCAGAAGGGGGAGCTCTAAACCTGTTTAAGGTGAACTCCCCTATATATACATCCTGATCTGGAGGGAAAGAGTTCAGTTTCAGTTTCAGTTCAGAAACTGAGAGACACAGAAGGGAGCAGACAGACATAGAGTGTCAGAAGGTCTGAAGGGGCCTGTAGTCTGAAGCACTACAGCTCCTGGAGAAAGAGACATACAGAAAGCCGAACATCGTTCACTGATAGCAAGGATAGGAGAACCATGAGTCAAAAAGTAGCCAAAAGAATATACCAAAATTACAAACTTTATTGAAAACACATAATTTTCATAAACATAATATTACCATATAAGTAAAAGTGACAAATTTGTGACTAAATCCATTGATACAATGGTAACCATGAATCACAGTCCGGGACAGTAACACAGTAGATTATTAACTCATAAACATGCAGCAAGCGTGCTGCCAGCAGGTGCACATGAAAGTATTTACTAATGTCCAATCAGCCATGCTTAGGGTACCGTCACACTATACCATTTCGATCGCTACGACGGTACGATTCGTGACGTTCCAGCGATATCGTTACGATATCGCTGTGTCTGACACGCAGCAGCGATCAGGGATCCTGCTGAGAATCGTACGTCGTAGCAGATCGTTTAGAACTTTCTTTCATCGCTGGATCTCCCGCTGTCATCGCTAGATCGGTGTGTGTGACACCGATCTAGCGATGCGATCCAGCGATGCGTTCGCTTGTAACCAGGGTAAACATCGGGTAACTAAGCGCAGGACCGCGCTTAGTAACCCGATGTTTACCCTGGTTATAAGCGTAAAACTAAAAAAAAAAAAACAGCACATACTTACATTCTGGTGTCCGTCAGGTCCCTTGCCGTCTGCTTCCCGCACTGTGACTGCCGGCCGTAAAGTGAAAGTGAAAGCACAGCCGCTGTGCTCTGCTTTCACTTTACGGCCGGCAGTCACAGTGCGGGAAGCAGACGGCAAGGGACCTGACGGACACCAGAATGTAAGTATGTGCTGTTTGTTTTTTTTTAGTTTTACGCTTGTAACCAGGGTAAACATCGGGTTACTAAGCGCAGTCCTGCGCTTAGTTACCCGATGTTTACCCTGGTTACCCAGGGACCTCGGCATCGTTGGTCGCTGGAGAGCTGTCTGTGTGACAGCTCCCCAGCGACCACACTATGATTTACCTACGATCACGGCCAGGTCATATCGCTGGTCATGATCGTAGGTAAATCGTATAGTGTGACGGTACCCTTAGTAGTATACGCGCATAGATAAGTACTATGATAATGGCCGTAAGCTAAAGTGCACACAGTGCATATACAAGAGGTTTAATTACCCATATGGAGTGGAGTAGAGGTCCCGTCTGGATCCAGGTCACATACCCCAATGCGCGTTTCGCGTTCAATAGTTGCCGCTTCCTGAGGGGGCGTGGCTTAATCAAGATCTCAGTCCCATTTAAATAGTGGTCACATCCGATCATGTGACTAAGTGAAAATAGCGCGTGCGCATGCGTGTACCGCACGCAGAGCCCCAAGTATGCGTCCCAGGTCTCGCACCCATCCAGCAGATACCGGTCACATGAGCGGGCCGGCGCCACGCCCACAACACATGACACAGGACCGCTGTCAGAGAAGGGACCAGGGGCGCAATGAGCTCCGCATGTTGGCGTACAGAACACCATCTGATGTCTGGATCTAAAGTGACAGTGCGGTAAAGTGAAGAAATATATAAATAAAATATTTTTACAAGGGTAAAAGGAGAAAATGAACAGATAAAGTTGTTGTGCAATTTCTCCTGTCATTGGTCGGATCACACCAATCTGCAGCTGCAGGCCTTGCTAGGCCTGTCCTAAACACCGGCCTAGGATTGGTGCTATTATAGCACCGATCCAGGAAGGTACTGGCAGGGCACAGCGCGGTAACACTACAGCTGTGCCCTGAGATTGGCATGATCATCGATCTCACAAATTTGAGCAGTTTTGGCCGATGACTGGCATTGCCAAGCACTGGCCTAGGATCGAGTACATCGGTACTCGATCCTAGCCTGGGACCTTACTGTTTCAGCCGAAGAGATAAGAAAGGCTGCGATTGGCTGTTCAGAATTGAACAGCCAATCACAGCGATTGGAAGGCCGGGTGGGTGGAGACAGGCCCCGGGATGCCAACACCATCTTCCTCCAGGTAAGATGGCGTCAAAATTTTAATGCAATCACCGTGACTTATTCGCAGTGTCGAATTAAAGGGCATGACATACTATCCCATAAATTTTTTATTTATTTATTCCTGCACTTTACCGCACTGTCACTTTAGATCCAGACATCAGATGGTGTTCTGTACGCCAACATGCGGAGCTCATTGGGCCCCTGGTCCCTTCTCTGACAGCGGTCCTGTGTCATGTGTTGTGGGCGTGGCGCCGGCCCGCTCACGTGACCGGTATCTGCTGGATGGGTGCGAGACCTGGGACGCATACATGGGGCTCTGCGTGCGGTTCACGCATGCGCACGCGCTATTTTCACTTAGTCACATGATCAGATGTGACCACTATTTAAATGGGACTGAGATCTTGATTAAGCCACGCCCCCTGAGGAAGCGGCAACTATTGAACGCGAAATGCGCATTGGGGTATGTGACCTGGATCCAGACGGGACCTCTACTCCACTCCATATGGATAATTAAACCTCTTGTATATGCACTGTGTGCACTTTAGCTTACGGCCATTATCATAGTACTTATCTATGCGCTTATACTACTAAGCCTGGCTGATTGGACATTAGTAAATACTTTCATGTGCACCTGCTGGCAGCACGCTTGCTGCATGTTTATGAGTTAATAATCTACTGTGTTACTGTCCCGGACTGTGATTCATGGTTACCATTGTATCAATGGATTTAGTCACAAATTTGTCACTTTTACTTATATGGTAATATTATGTTTATGAAAATTATGTGTTTTCAATAAAGTTTGTAATTTTGGTATATTCTTTCGGCTACTTTTTGACTCATGGTTCTCCTATCCTTGCTATTTATGGTTGAGTTGCCATTTTTTTGTTGTTATTTACGGCTGATGTTCACTTATGTACATCGTTCACTGAGTGTGCAGGAGAGGGAAGCACAGGAGAGTAACATCAGGGGAGACCAACTAAGATCAGGCTGCCTCCCTCTGAAGCGCAGATGACCGATAGCCGGACCACCGAGGTAGTAAGGACTCTACAACTTACAGCAGAAACCGGCAGGACAGCTGAATTGTAAGTTATCTTTCCCCACATATACCTGAAGGCACGGTGACACCCTTAGAGGCTGGGGCATGCTAGAGTCCCTATAAACCACCTCAAGTCACCAGTCATACGGGTAGTGTCCTATCCTATACGGGGGACAGAGAGAGAACATCTGTGAGGACCTTATGTGAAGCTTTAAGCAGTAAGGGACTACAACACCACGGCGCTAGAGGAAGGCTTTTAACTCCACTTGGTAAAGGGGACTCTGGATTCGCTTCCAAGCTGGCCGGATCCTGCCTGCCCTGTGATCTGGTGCCATGGACTGTGGATGCCGAAGTCTTCAGTAAATAAGGTAAAGAGACTGCAAACCTGCGTCCTCATTTTTTACTGCACCATTCACCATCTTTCATCTACACACCGGGAGCCCTGGGGATATACTTCACCTGTGGGAAGTTATACCATCTAGCTGCCATATCATCACCCCAGAGGACCCCTTAAAGCAGCATCGGTCCCCACTGACCGTATACCACAGGTGGCGTCATGAACACAAACTTTATTCCATTTAAAGACCTTTCCCTTTTACATGGGAGCCCAGGGCCACGGACTGGGTCGCAGCCACTGTGACATCCCCCCGGCCCTGGCGGGCGACTCATAAGTGGGCCCCCTCATCACTTGGGTACTTGTGCGGCAGCACAGGTTGCACCAATGATATGTTCTCTCCAGAGGTAGGACCTAAAACTCCGTAATAAAGATTTGCAGGGACTATGTGTGCAAAATTACACTTATCTTTGTTATGTGCATGAGTTTTGACTACAACAGAATTTTTCTAAAAGTTTCTAAAAGTTCACAACTCGGACCAGAAGTAGACTTTATGTCTGTTACTACCATAACTCGTATGAAATCTTTTTTAATTTTAAGTATGCGAGTTTGTGAGAGTAATGATCCACCAGCTCATCTATGGCTGGCGTATTTCTATCTTGCTTCTATTTAGCGGCTACTACTCTCCTACTATATTGTACTATGCCCTGGATGACTCTAAAGCACACACTGGTTCCTAACCTTTGAAAGGTTATTTACATGTTACTGCAGCCGGTGTCTAGTCACCCCAGGCATATGCACTCTGTTCCCAAAGGTGTGTTACTTCTTCTGATTAATTTATTAATTTGCTTCCATGTCTAGCAGTTACAAAAAACCTCCTGTCTGCCATCTTGTTACTGTGTGTTGGTGTACTCAGCACATCCATGCTTCGACATTTGCTAACATTTACCACCATTAAGGTATGCAAATTGTCTCTTCAGAGAAGAAGCGACAATTTGCATTCCAGAGGAGCATTGCATGGCCTATAAGTCTCCTTACCCTGGCATATCAGACATGTAACACTCCGCAAGATGAAACGTTACCCCTCAGACTCCTATGGTAATGAATTGTGTATTATAAGTATACCTGCGAGAAAATTTTCATCCTCTTACAGGCACTGTAACTCACACTCCCTCTGACTCCGCTCTATGGATTTGCCCAAAGTCAAATCTGTTAGTGTCACAAAAATTCCACAATTTGTATTTAATTGGCAAAAAATGACAAAAAGCCATTCCACAACTAATAACAAGTTTTTATAAGCAGTAATTTTTGTTTTTTTAATGCCGTAGGGTTTCTTATTTTTTCAACTTTAATATATTGGCTTAAATCTATATACTAACAGATGTAGCCTGTACACTAATAGTGCAAAGGCATTTGTGGAGCATCCTACAGTATGCCCTAACAATAGAGCACATGCTCATGAGGACCTTCAGTGGACCCTGAACTGTGTGCCTCATCACATGGAAACAGCAGCCGTGCCCACAAGATCAGCGTGACGAGTATGCTCATCATAATATGTCTACTGCCTGCCGCTAAAGACAAGCCCACTATGATGTGTGAACAAGTGGTTAATTGCAAAAATATAATTAAATATGGCCTTGAAATGAGTTTTTGTATTTGGCTAGACAACAATTGGAACAAAACATCGTATTGCAGAATTTTGTCAATAAAGTAATTAAATAAATTCTAAAGTAGACATCTAAGCTGCTCAGTCATTTTTGATGAATTAACAGGTTTACCTGTAATGACATGGGCAATATAATTAATTAAGTTGTTTAGCCAGGAAAAAATAGAATACAGCAGATAATAGGATAAAATGATTATTTACTTAGAATATACATAATTTTGACATTGTTTTCATGAATTAATGAAAGCAGTGATAAATTGTGCAATACGTGCTGACTAAAAAAGGCTTAAGTCTCCACTCATAATCCTCTTTCCTTATGTCCCAGGCTATTGTAATATAGTTTACCAGTCAGAATCTCTGCACTACTGAAAACTATTTCAAGTAACCAAGAGCCATGAATATTGGCGTCATGGTACTATTGGGCCCGTCACCATTGTCACCCTTCTCAGGCAATACTAACCATCGTACAAGCCCTAACAGAAGTCTACAATCCTACACGATTAGGCCGCAAGTCGCTTATCAATCAGTCACTTTCCACACCCGTTGTTCAGGCCGTTGTAATCCCCTGAAGCACAAACCTATTCCCCTTTGTACATCTACACCTGAAGTTACATAACACATTATTTTGAGGGATAGTTATCTTTCTTTGCCCTGGTTCTGAGTACCCGGTTCTGGTCTCTTGTCTCTGGTTCTGGTCAATCGGATCTGGATTCGGTTACTCGGTTCTAGTCACTCAGTTGCTCACTCAGATCTAGTTACTCGGCTCTGGTCACTCAGTTGCTCACTCAGATCTAGTTACTTGGCTCTGGTCACTCAGTTGCTCACTCAGATCTAGTTACTCGGCTCTGGTCACTCAGCTCTGGTTCCTCACTCGGATCTGGTTACTCTGGTCTTCAGTCGCTTCTGGTCACTCGGTTCCTCACTTAGATCTGATTACTCGGTTCTGTTTACAGGGATCTGTTTACTTGCAAGGGTGGTTGTAAGACAGCTACGGTGCACCACATTTCCGTCCTGCTATAGGTCCAATTGACGACTTCTCCCCTTCTCTACCCTCCTTGGCCTTTTAGAATTAATAACTGCGCTACAGTTGTCACCTGATCTGGTGTCTCCTCCAATCTCTTCCCCTGAGGAACCATGTGATCATAAATGCTGATGCTACTTGTATTCTCAAAACTCACCTGAATGATGAGTAACCTTTTAAGGGGAAACTGTCAGTAAGATCAACCTTTCTAAGCCGTTTGTATGGGCATTCAGTTCATAGGGAGCTCAATATAATGTTACTTTAATATCTGTAATCTAAGTTTATTCAGTGAGGCAGTGCAAATTTGCATAGTTTTTCTCAGCCATATTCAGCGTGAAAAAAAAATTGCAGCATGATGTAATTTCACTCCGAAATCAGACAGAGCGAGAAATAAATTGCATGCCAAACTGACCATCAGTATGGCATCCAATTTTTACGAATATATTACAACTAGTTGACCCGTGCAAAATTTTCGCACATTGATTGTCGGGGGCGCAGGCAATTTCAGGAAAATCAAGCTGGTCAAATGTAAATGTTAATGAGATGATGAACACAGAGAGGTATGTGTCTCACTGACATAAATAGATATATATATATATATATAGATATGTAGACTATATGTATATATATATATATATATATATATATAAATGTATATATATATATATAGTACAGACAAAAAGTTTGGACACACCCTCTCATTTAAAGATTTTTCTGTATTTTCATGACTATGAAAATTGTACATTCACACTGAAGGCATCAAAACTATGAATTAACACATAACACATATGGAATTATATACTTAACAAAAAAGTGTGAGACAACTGAAAATATGTCTTATATTCTAGGTTCTTCAAAGCAGCCACCTTTTGCTTTGATGACTGCTTTGCACACTCTTGGCATTCTCTTGATGAGCTTCAAGAGGTAGTCACCGGGAATGGTCTTCCAAAAATCTTGAAGGAGTTCCCAGAGATGCTTAGCACTTGTTGGCCCTATTGCCTTCACTCTGCGGTCCAGCTCACCCCAAACCATCTCAATTGGGTTCAGGTCTGGTGACTGTGGAGGCCAGGTCATCTGGCGTAGCACCCCATCACTCTCCTTCTTGGTCAAATAGGCCTTACACAGCCTGGAGGTTTGTTTGGGGTCATTGTCCTGTTGAAAAATAAATGATGGTCCAACTAAATGCAAACCAGATGGAATAGCATGCCACTGCAAGATGCTGTGGTAGCAGTGGTGGTTCAGTATGCCTTCAGTTTTGAATAAATCCCCAACAGTGTCACCAGCAAAGCACCCCCACACCATCACACCTCCTCCTCCATGCTTCACGGTGTGAACCAGGCATGTAGAGTCCATCCGTTCACCTTTTCTGCATCGCACAAAGACACAGTGGTTGGAACCAAACATCTCAAATTTGGACTCATCAGACCAAAGCACAGATTTCCACTGGTCTAATGTCCATTCCTTGTGTTCTTAAGCCCAAACAAGTTTCTTCTGCTTGTTGCCTGTCCTTAGCAGTGGTTTCCTAGCAGCTATTTTACCATGAAGGCCTGCTGCACAAAGTCTCCTCTTAACAGTTGTTGTAGAGATGTGTCTGCTGCTAGAACTGTGTGGCATTGACCTGGTTTCTAATCTGAGCTGCTGTTTACCTGCGATTTCTGAGGCTGGCGACTTGGATAAACTTATGCTCAGAAGCAGAGGTGACTCTTGGTCTTCCTTTCCTGGGGCGGTCCTCATGTTTGCCAGTTTCTTTTTAGCGCTTGATGGTTTTTGCCACTGCACTTGGGGACACTTTCAAAGTTTGCCCAATTGTTCGGACTGACTGACCTTCATTTCTTAAAGTAATGATGGCCATTCGTTTTTCTTTACTTAGCTGCTTTTTTCTTGCCATAATACAAATTCTAACAGTCTATTCAGTAGGACTATCAGCTGTGTATCCACCAGATTTCTGCACAACACAACTGATGGTCCCAACACCATTTATAAGGCAAGAAATCACACTTATTAAACCTGACAGGGCACACCTGTGAATTGAAAACCATTCCCGGTGACTACCTCTTGAAGCTCATCAAGAGAATGCCAAGAGTTTGCAAAGCAGTCATCAAAGCAAAAGGTGGCTACTTTGAAGAACCTAGAATATAAGACATAATTTTAGTTGTTTCACACTTTTTTGTTAAGTATATAATTCCACACGTGTTAATTCATAGTTTTGATGCCTTCTGTGTGAATGTACAATATTCATAGTCATGAAAATACAGAAAAATCTTTAAATGAGAAGGTGTGTCCAAACTTTTGGTCTGTACTGTATATATATATATATATATATATATATATATATATATATATATATATACATACTGTAAATATGTTTTCACAAATATTTGAGCCCATGGATCCATTTTATGTATTTTGTAAGCCAGCGAGAAAATCTCGCCATACGGATGTCACGCAGATGCTTACATGCGAGAAAATCGCATCCTCACACTACACATGGGTAGTATAGAAGGCTTTTGTCAAATAGGAAACTGTATCCTGTAAATGATTAATAGCTGTAGAATGATGATAACTATGGCCATAATAATATGTACATGTTTCTTTTTCCATAGTAATATTTTGTTTCAGCGTCTCTTAAAACAACATAATAAAAAATACATTAAAACAATTTTCAAGAATACTTGACAATTTCATCTACCTATTGTAACAGTACAGGAACAATGGAGAGCTGTGTTCTGCTCCTCTTAGACTCCCTGGTTGAAGGCTGCTTCTCAAATACACGTTGAATATTAGTATTGTGTTTCCAGGGCAGGTAATACTATCACCTACTATCCAGATCTACTCTTCAGATTTATTTCAAGCATTCTAGTCTCTGTTAGTATTACAGTCAGATTCTTTGTCTAGAAATTTTAATTATCCTTGAGTATTTCTTCAAACTGATCAACGTCGGAGAACTCATGAGGAGCAGGAAGAGGAGTTCTTGGATTCCTCATAATACAATGGATTGTTATGTGTCCTACAGGAGCTGTAGTTCCAAAATACAATGTTTTATTGGTTACCGATTTGTAGTCTTCATAGACGTAATAAAAATGACACAGTGTGTTGAGCATTTGGCTCAGTTTATATTTGCTCTTATGGATCAACCAACATTTTTAAAAGATACTTATTGTTTGATATGAATCATTCCAGTATTATCTTATGTGGTTGTCACGTTATTAATGTAAAAAAACACATATCTGAAAACGAATGATGATATTCAGATAAATATAAAAAGTAACTGTCTTTTAAATTATCTGAAGTCCCATGAGCACTTGCCACATCTTAACCCTTTCCTAAAGATTTTCCTACATGTTCAGTAGATCAGCTGACAAATATTACTAAGGGCTCATTCCCACTTGTGATGAAATCGGATGAATGCAATCCGATTGAAAATCGGATTGCATTCAGACCAATGTTATTCTATCATTGTGTGTTCATCTGCCTTTTTTTTCCAGCTCGGATCGGATCACGATCGGACTGAAATTTTTTTTTAGCATGCTGTGATTGTAATCGGAAATCGGATCGCATGCGGCAATAGAAGTCAATGGGTGCGAGAAAAAATTCGCACAGCACTCAGGCTATGTGAGTGGCATCAGGGGAATGGGCGAGATCGTAAGTATGGTTTAATTAAGATTTATTAAAGGAGTCTGTGTCATTCTTTCAATTAAAGGCCTTTATTCTGGGTGTCTGTGTTTTTATACAGTATGACTATGGGGTTAGTAATGGGGGAATCTTATTGACGCTTCTCCATTACTAACCTTGGGGTTTGATGTCACCTGACAATACAAAGGTGACATCAACCCTCCCAACTATAACCCCACTTGCCACCCCTACATAGCAAGTGGGAAGACCGAGGCTAAGGCCTCTTTTCCACTTGAGAGAAAAAAAACGGTCCGTAATCTGGACCGAAAAAAGGGATGAAAAGTATGCGTTTGTCATGCGCGTTCAATGCGATTTTTTAATTGCACCATCTGTTTTACATCCATATGACATCCGTATGCAATCCGTTTTTTTTCTCTACAACTTTTTTTATACAGTCATTTACAGGACTATTTACAGTGTTCTATGCCACAGAATGGTAAGGTATCCATAAAAAACGGATGGAATATGGATGGTCCGTATTCCATGCATTTTTTTTCTCGCACCCTTTGACTTGCATTGGTGAGTCTCATCCGAGACTCGCAGCAAATTGCAGCATGCTGCGATATTTTTCTCAGTCCGATTTCACCTGAGAAAAAAATCGCAAATGGAATTTCACCTATTGAATAACATTGGTCCGAGTGCAATCCGATTTTTTATTGGATTGCACTCGCCCGTTTTTCTCGCAAGTGGAAAAGAGGCCTAAGTGCCAGAATTGGCACCTCCTAGAAATGTGCCTTTTCTGGGGCGACTGAGAGCTGATGTTTTTAGCCTGGGGGGGCAGTGTCCATGGGCCCTTCCTAGGCTATTAATATCAGCCTGCAACTTTCTGCATAGCCTTTGATGGTTGTTAATTATTGGGGGACCCTACGTCATTATTTTTTTTGGGGGGTCCACATTTTAATAGTCAGTAAAGGCTAAGTATACAACTGAGAGCTGATATTAATAGCCTGAGAAGCTCCATGGGTATTACCCCCATCCCGAGCTTTAAACATCTGCCCCAGTCATCGGCTTTTCCTCTGCTTGTTTACGTGGGCGCCCACTCCATTTTTTTCAGAAAAATAATCTTTTATTAATTAAATAAATGAACAGTAAGCTGTACACACACTGCACTAATTGTATATGTCACTGACATCTATCTATCTAATATATATATATATATATATATATATATATATATATATGTTTTGAGTAATATTTCCTTTGAAAATGATGTGTAAATGACAGAGAATTTCTCTATGTAAAAGCTCAAGTTAAAATCACATTGCAGTCAGATAGCAATCGCACTGCATTCGGATGTAAAGCGGATGCTATGTGTGAAAAATCAGATTGTACTCTCATGAAAAAGCATGACACTTGCATAAAGGTACCGTCACGTCACACATAGCGACGCTGCAGCGATACCGACAACGATCCGGATCGCTGCAGCGTCGCTGTTTGGTCGCTGGAGAGCTGTCACACAGACAGCTCTCCAGCGACCAACGATCCCGAGGTCCCCGGTAACCAGGGTAAACATCGGGTAACTAAGCGCAGGGCCGCGCTTAGTAACCCGATGTTTACCCTGGTTACCATCCTAAAAAGTAAAAAAACAAACGCTACATACTTACCTTCTGCTGTCTGTCCTCGGCGCTCTGCTTCTCTGGTCTGGCTGTGAGCGCCGGGCAGCCAGAAAGCAGAGCGGTGACGTCACCGCTCTGCTTTCCGGCTGACCGACGCTCACAGCCAGAGCAGGAGGAGTGCAGAGCACAGCGCTGGAGGACAGACGGCTGTAGGTAAGTATGTAGTGTTTGTTTTTTTACTTTTAGGATGGTAACCAGGGTAAACATCGGGTTACTAAGCGCGGCCCTGCGCTTAGTTACCCGATGTTCACCCTGGTTACCAGCAAAGACATCGCTGAATCGGTGTCACACACGCCGATTCAGCGATGTCTACGGGGAGTCCAGCGACGAAATAAAGTTCTGGACTTTCTTCCCCGACCAGCGATCTCCCAGCAGGGGCCTGATCGCTGCTGCCTGTCACACTGGACGATATCGCTAGCGAGGACGCTGCAACGTCACGGATCGCTAGCGATATCGTCTAGTGTGACAGTACCTTTACACTCCGACTTTGGAGGTAAACAAAATCGGACCGATTTTAAAATCGCTAGTGTGACTCCAGCCTAACCCCGTATACACTCAAATGCTATGGTCAGATGAGATGAGAGGTAAAAGTCTAAACCACAGGTCTTTTTTTAATGTGTTTGTACTATAGTTTATGGCACTTGCTAACATATAAGTATTGCATTTTACATGTAGTCTAGCTGTCCTACCGGTTTCTGCTGTGCCTCCTAGAGTATGACACAACCTCGGTCTTCCGGTTACCAGTAACTGCGCTCTGTCAGGGAGGTAGCCCAGTCACAACTATTCTCCCTTGTTGTCACTCTCCTGTGCTTTGCTCTCTGGCACGTTCGCTACAAGCTGTTCTTCCTTCTGTATCTCGCTATCTAGGAGCGGCAGCATTTCAGGCTACACGGCCCCTCACTCGTCCTTCTGCCTCAGACTGCTCCCGTCTGCTGTCTGGCACCAACTGTCTAACTCTTCCTAACTGCCTAGCAACTGCCTTGAAACTAACTCCTCCTACCAACAAGAGAGAGCAGCTCCCCTCTGAAGTCAGGTGTAGCGCTCTCCCTTATGGCCTGGAGTCAGAATGGTGTTGTATGTGCTGATTACCTGTCAAAAGGAATCCTTTATCGCTTCCAAGCGTGACATTACTCTCCCCATTAGGAAAGCAATGCCACTGTGACAATCAGGACCCAGGGTGTCACATATGCATCACCTACACCACTGATTGCCAGATTTCTGTGTCTACTGTGCATAGGCAGAAAGCTGGCAATCAGTGGTCAGTGCGGGGTTATACATAGCTCATAAATATGGAGGACTACATGCAGGGCCTGACTGGGACTAAAATTCAGCCCTGGCATTTGAAGTTACACAGGCCCACTTGTCGCATGGTGACTGTATAATATCTTTGTACACTTGCAGGTTACAAGAAGTGAGGGGAGTGTAACACGACTATATAACATAATTGCAGCGGTATCCAGCATTACAGCTCAGTCCCCATAGAATATAATACAGCACAGCCCTCATAGAATGTAATACAGCACAGCCCCCATAGAATGTAATACAGCACAGTCCCCATAGAATGTAATACAGCACAGCCCCCATAGTATGTAATACAGCACAGCTCCCATAGAATGTGATGAAGCCAGCCCCCATAGAATGTAATGCAGCACAGCCCCCATAGAATGTAATGCAGCACAGCCCCCATAGAATGTAATGCAACACAGCCCCATAGAATGTAATGCAGCCAGCCCCCATAGAATGTAATGCAGCCAGCCCCCATAGAATGTAATGCAGCCAGCCTCCATAGAATGTAATGCAGCACAGCCCCCCATAGAATGTAATGCAGCACAGCCCCCATATAATGTAATGCAGCCAGTCCCCATAGAATGTAATGCATCCAGCCCCCATAGAATGTAATACAGCAGAGCCCCATAGAATGTAATGCAGAACAGCCCCATAGAATGTAATGCAGCCAGCCCCCATAAAATGTAATGCAGCACAGCCCCATAGAATGTAATGCAGCACAGCCCCCATAGAATGTAATGTAGCCAGCCCCCATAGAATGTAATGCAGCACAGCCCCATAGAATGTAATACAGCCCCCCCCCCCCCCCCATAGCCCCACAATCCAGTTATCACTCATTGATGTATATATAAGAAAAAAAGAACACTCTACACACCTTTCCTCTTGCCCCGCGCTGCTCCAGGCTCCGGTCTCAGCAGCTGCAGTCTGCCCGCCCACCACACAGCAGGTGTGCGATGATATGACGTCATCGCGCACCCGCAGTGTCAGAGGCAGAGCAGGGAATGATGGGAGAGGGAACGACAGCAGACGCTCTCTCGTCCATCATTGCATTCAACTGTACCGGCCGGTATAGTTGAATGCGGGGTGCCGGGGAGTGTGCCGACAGCGGGGGGAGTGTGCCGAGTGCGGGGGGAGTGTGCCAACAGCCGGGGGAGTGTGCCGAGAGCGGGGGGAGTGTGCCGAGAGCGGGAGGAGTGTGCTGACAGCGGGGGGAGTGTGCCAACAGTGAGGAGAGTGTGCCGAGAGGGGGGGTGCAGACAGTGGGGGGAGGGAGTGTGCCGACAGCGGCACACTCGAGCGGCCCACTACTGCCACCGGCCCTTCTGGCATTTGCCAGAACTGCCCGATGGCCAGTCCGGCCCTGACTACATGGCAGCAGATTTACTCAAATCTACAGGAAGCAGCCCAATAAGTGACACATCCGGGTCTCTGTGGATTCCGGGTCTCTGTCTCTATATTATGCTTCTCTCAGAATAGTTGGCAAAAAACCTGGTGACAGATTCCCTTTAAAATGAAATAAATTAGGATTATTTCTTGTAATATTTGTGTGAACATTAAATTAATGTATGGAAGTGATCATTTCTTCCTTGTGCTTTTATACAAGTCAATCAGAGCAGGTAAATCTTTCACTTTACTGATAACAAAGAGCAATAAAGAGAGCAGACTGGTATTCTGACATGAGAAATCAAAGAGGATGTGGATTTCTAACTACTATAGGGTTCCCTAGACATTCTAGGTAAAATAAAGTAATCAATACTCTTATAATAATTTACCAATATGAAAACCCAGCAATATTGTATCATTTTACTCACAGGCAAACACGTGCAATATTGATGGTACATTACACTACTACTAATGTGACACTGACTCTACAAGCTTAGGCTGGTTTCACATTTGCGTTTTTTGCCGCAGCGTTTGTACCGAATATAAACGCATGCGTCGTGTTTCTCTATATTTAACATTAAAAACGCATGCTTTTTTTGTTCGAGTTTTGCTGCGTTTGACGACGCATGCGTTTTTTTGTCGCTTTGTTGTGTTGACTTTTAGGATTGGTACCTTCAATAAGTGGCACTCAAGAACCCATACCCTTCCTCTGTATAAAGCATATTTCATTTCCCAGAGAACATTGTATGACCAGTTTCAGTATGCCAACTTTTATTTTCAGTATGCCCACTTGGCACTTTCCTCAAGGAGAAAAGCTGCTCCTGGTGCGACACTGTAAGGCTAGATTTTGATGCACCTTTGGTGTAGCCTACAGTATTCTCATTACAGCCATGCTAAGGCTACTGTGTGACTTCTTAACTTTTATTGGAATGGGAATGAGGTAGGAAATTGTGATAGTGATTTCATGCCATGCTAGCCATGTGAATGAGATCTTACAAAAAAGTCAAGATCTAGTTTAAGGTTTCAGGCTGTCACTGGTTGAGAAAGCTTTGAAGTAGCTGGAAGCAACGGTTCTAGATAAAATGCTGGTAGAAGCCGCTATGTTCTCAAGCGTGAGACACACAGGTAATGAACATTAATGATAATATGGACTTCTGCCTCAGTGTCTGATCATGTACAGCTCTGAATTATGTGGCTGCTCATGTATAGGTTTATAATGCCCAGAGGATATTATTAGTACTTGTATAAAAGCAGTCTCTCTAGGAGATTGCTTTCAGACCGCAATCAGAAGAACGCAAAATTTATCAGGGGCGTTCTCTCCTCGATGTTTTTTTCATGCAATAACAACCAAAATCAATCAACTACCTACAGTCTATCTATCTATCTATCTATCT
Organism: Ranitomeya imitator; assembly: GCF_032444005.1. Classification (NCBI taxonomy): domain Eukaryota; kingdom Metazoa; phylum Chordata; class Amphibia; order Anura; family Dendrobatidae; genus Ranitomeya; species Ranitomeya imitator. The sequence continues at coordinate 184,590,615 of NC_091284.1, forward strand.
ATCTATCTATCTATCTATCTATAACTATCTATCTAAATCCAGAAAAATTGGAGGCAGCACACCGTTTCTATCTATCTCATATCTATCAATCATTCAATCTGTCTATCTAACTATCTATCTATCTACAGTATATATCTCATATCTATCTATCTATCTATCTATCTATCTATCTATCTATCTATCTATCTATCTATCTATCTATCTATCTATCTATCTATCTATCTATCTATCTATCTATACAAAAAACCTGACCAGCACCTCCCAAGTGTGATTAGGTGCAAGCTGTAGGGACTGCAAAATATGTATAAAAAAGCTCAGCTGCATGTGGGCCAATTTATGCGCTAAGATTGAACCATCGCTTTCTTTGCAAGTACATCTTGCTGAGGGATAATGCGGTTGGAATTTCCATTGACACTATATGCCTTGGCATTCAAAGAGTGCTGCTGTCCTTTTTTATACATATCTACCTATCTATCAAGCTATCTCATATTTACCTATCTATCTACCAATCTATCTATCCAGTAGCGTAGCTACCAGGGGGGGCAGAAGGGGTGGTCGCCCCGGGCCCCGCGCTTTGAGGGTGCCCATCCAGAGCTACGCTACTGTAACTGAATCGATGTGTATAGCGCACCTATACAGTTACGTTCTGCAGCAGAGCAGGGAGACTCGATCTCCCTGCACTGCCACTCGGCCACTATGGGGCCACTGAGCAAGCGGGGGGCCCGGTGCCAGCAGAGGGCCAGCAGTGGGCCCCCGCCTGTCATTGCAAGTTCAACTGTATCAGCTAGATGCTGATACAGTTGACTGCACTGATGAGAGTGGGAGCATTACGCTCCCTCTCCCATCATACCCTCTCAGTGTCTGATGTCCCTGATGCAGACACAGGGGGTCGAGATGACGTCACTACTCTGCGTCCACTGGCCGGAGATGTGCAGGTGTGGCGTCAAAGGGTCCTGGTCGTCACAGTAGCATTGCTTTCCTCATGGGGAGAGTGATGTTACACTTGGCGGCAAGAAGGGATAACTGCAACCAGGTACCACAAACATGCAACACATTCACACTCCAGGCCACCAGGAGGAGCTTTTGATCCTACTTGCTAAGTGACTCCCCATATATATATAACTGGTAGTCTGTAGGGAAAGTCAGTCAGTTCCAGTCAGGACCAGTCAGGAGACGGACTGGACCAGTCTGAGGCAGGAGAATGTTTTACGGAGCTGTGCCGCCGCAGTGCAGCAGCTCCTGGAAAGAGACATTGAGAAAGCCGAATACATTGCAGATAGCGTGCAGGAGAGCAAAGCACAGGAGAAGATACCAAGGGGAGACCAGCCCCGAGCAGGATGCCTCCTTCTGAGACGCAGAGACCGGTAGCCAGAACACTGAGGGTGTAAGGACCTCTATGGCTTACATGAGAGACCGGCAGGACAGCTGAACTCTACTTTACCTGTCCGACCTAACACCCAGGAGGCACGGTGTCACCCCTCTGAGGCCAGGGCATGCTGGAGTCCCTATAAACAGCCTCAAGCCACATGTCCTATCCTACCTGGGGGACAGAGAGAGAGATAACATCTGTGAGGACCTTATGTGGAGCTTTAAGCCGTAAGGAACTACAACACCATGGTGCTAGAGGAAGGCTTTTGATTTCCACCTGGGTAAGGGGACTCCTAACTTGCCTTTAAGCCGGCCGGACCCTGCCTGCCCTGTGATCTGGTGCTCTGGACTGCGGATGCTGAAGTCTTCAGTAAACCAAGGTAAAGAGACTGCAAACCTGTGTCCTCATTCTTTACTGCACTCCTCACTATCTTCCATCTACATACCGGAAGCCCTGGGGACATACTTCACCTGTGGGAAGTTATACCATCTAGCTGCCATAACATCACCCTAGAGGACCCCTTTAAGCAGCATCAGTCCCCACTGACTGAATACCACAGGTGGCATCACGAACACAAACTTTATTCCCTTTAAAGACCTTTCCCTTTAACGTTGATGCCCAGGGCCCCGGGCCTGGTCACCACTGTGACATCCCCCTGTGAATCGTAGGACCTGGTACCGAGTACCCCACGGCCCTGTTTGCGTGTCACGGGCGCTTGGAGCAGCGGATGAACAAAGAGGAGAGGTGAGTATTGGATCTTTTTATTTTATATGGGGGTGCTTTATATTATATAAAGTCTGCATACGAGGAGTGTATTATACTATATAGAGTCTGCCTATGGGGGTGCATTATACTATATAGAGTCTCCCTATGAAGGATGCATTATACTATATAGAGTTGCCTATGGGGCGTACATTAAGCGATATAGAGTCTTCCTTTGGGTGGTGCATTATACTATACTAGATTGTGGCCCGATTCTAACGCATCGGGTATTCTAGAATATGCATGTCCCCGTAGTATATGGACAATGATGATTCCAGAATTCGCAGCAGACTGTGCCCGTCGCTGATTGGTCGAGGCAACCTTTATGACATCGTCGCCATGGTAACCATTATGACATCATCGTCGCTGTGCTCGTCGCTGATTGGTCGAGGTCTAGCGGCCTCGACCAATCAGAGACACCGGATTTCTACGTCGATGCTGTGCCGGTCTCTGATTGGTCGAGGCCTGGCGGCCTCGACCAATCAGAGAGCCGGGATTTCCAGGACAGACAGACAGACAGACAGACGGAAAAACCCTTAGACAATTATATATATAGATAGAGTCTACCTATGGAGGGTGCATTATACTATATAAAGTCTCTGTCATGATCTCCACACTGTCCTTGTCTGCTATGTTACTATTGTGTGGAGGCTGTCAGTCTGTTTTGGTTGTGCTGGGTCTGGGCTGCAATCACCTGTGTTCACGTCTCTTGATTAGTCCTCTACTTAAGCATGCTAGCTCCTCCATCCAGTGTCAATCGTATACTTGCTGCTGTCTGTGTAAGTCTGATCACTCTTGTGTTCTGCGCCTGACCTAGCCTGACATAATTCCCTCCCTGGACTTAGACTCTTTACTTGTGACCTGACTTCTCATTTGCCTACTCCCTGAAAACGATGGTATCTTGCCTTTTGTGGTTTTTCTAACCCCGACTCGTGAATTGGATTTAGTCTCTGACTACCCCTTGTACTGCGCCATTTCCTGGAGCTCACCTTGGATTGTTTGACCTCCCTTTACTTATCCAGTAATAGTATTATATTACTATCTGTTATTGTAGTCTTTCTCTCCACTTTTGGGACTTATTATTACTATAATGACTGACGTCACAGTCTCCCTATGGGAGGTGCATTATACTATATAGAGTCTGCTTATGGGGGTGCATTATACTATAGAGTCTGCCTAAGAGGGATGCTTTATACAATATGGAGTCTGCCTATGGGGGTGCATTATACAATATAGATTCTGCCTATGGGAAGGGCATTATACTATGGAATCTGCCTATGAGGGTGCATTATACAATATAGATTCTGCCTATGGGAAGAGCTTTATACTATAGAGTCTGCCTATGGGGGCTGCATTATACGATATAGAGTCTGCCTATGGCGAGTGGATTATACGATATAGAGTCTGCTTAGGGGGTGCATTACACAATATAAAGTCTGCCTATGGGGGGTGCATTACACTATATAGACTCAGCCTATGGGGGGTGCATTATACTCTATAGAGTCTCCCTATGAGGGGTGCACAGGGAATTATCACTTTCTAGGTTTCCAGGGGGCAAAATATGGGCACTGCTTTCTAGGGCACTTGCACACGGCATGACTATATTGTAGAGGGTTGCTTTAGAATTTAGAAGGCAAAATTTTTGTTCTGGCGGCCGCAGACAACACACAGAGGAACTTTTTTTATGTGACAGATCCGGTGCCATCCAGTGTTTTCTAGAATGGAAGCCTATGGCGCTGGATCCGTCAAATGACGGAATCCGGCGACGGATTCCGTTTTTTTTAACTGAGCATGCTCCGATTTTTTAAGGATCCAATTAGCTGGATCAGCTAGTCGGATCCGGCGAAAAAACGGATCCGTCGCATCAGTTTTTCACAATTTGCAACGGATCCGTTTTTTTTTCACAATTCGCAGGATTTAACCTGACGGCGAGATCCAGATGTGTGAAAGTAGTCTAAGTGTGAACAAGTGCAAGCTGTGATAGCTGCATTAAATAGAAAAAGAAAACAGCAGCACTCTATGTAAGGTTATATGAAAACACTGAAGATAGGCTGGTTTCACATTCGTGGTTAAGTCCGCAGCGTATCGTCCGCAAACGCATACAAAAACGCCTGTAAACGCATGATAACTCAATGGTTTTTATCCGCATCAGCTTACGCATGACAGCAAAAAAATGCAGAATTTGCGTTTGATATTTCCAGGAGGGCATGTCTCAATGGGCATATCAAAATCAGTTCCTGGACATGCGCAGTATGAAGTACGCAAACGCATCGAACCCATGCGTACGCAAAGACATGCGTACGCATGCGTACCCATAGACAGTAATGCGTTTTTTTTAACGCACTCATCTGTATGTGCATGCCTGCGCATATTTGATGGAGATTTGCCGCCTTCAAAATTGAAACATACGGTATTAGCTGCGCCCCGTCGCACACCACGAAAAAATGCATGCGTAAGCAAACGCAGACGAACGTATACAAACGCATGCACCTGCATCTACAATGTTAGAGATAGGAAATGAAGATGCATGCGGATGTATGTGTGGCACCCCAGGAGTTCAGGTACCACAGTAGTGCTGCCTTCCTCCCAGGGAGGGTAGTGCTATGCCTGGAGACAAGAGGAATCCCTTTGGCAGGTTATCCCACACACAACACATTCTGATTCCTGGCCAGGAGGGGGAGCTCAAAACCCGGTTTTAGGGGAGATTCCCTGATATATATAGATCCTGGTCTGGAGGAGGAGTCAGTCAGTCTGAGAGAGTCTGAGAGTGAAAAGAGACAGGAAAGGAGCAGAGGAGAGGCTGAGGGTTCAAGGAGACTGCGATTAGGCCTCCTAGGAGTCAGAGCGCAGAGACCGGGCATCGGGAGCCCAAGGCTGTGGGGAGCTGCAAGCCCCACAGCAGAACCGGAAGGGCATAGGACTATACGCAAACTGTCCGTACAACACCTGAGGTACAGCAGCAGTCAGAGCCTGGAGTCACCGTGTCTGAGACCCCAAAAGAATGGTTCAAGCTGCCTACCATGCAGGTACTGTCCCAGGACAGGAGAGAAAGGAGTACCTTGCCAGCAAACTACAGGGAGCAAGGGACCAGAAAAACAGCACATAGTGGAAGGCTCCCAACTTGACCTGTCAAGGGGATTTCCACTTATTTCTGGGCTGTCTGGACTCCTTCTGTACCTGTTGCCGGTACCCTGGACTATGGCCTGCTACCACCAGTAAATCAGGTAAAGACTGCAACCCTTTGTCCTCCGTTATTTACCGGCAACACATCATCCCTTTCATACACCTTGGGAGCTCTGGGGACCCCGCTTCACCTGTGGGAAGTGTCACCATCCAGCCGCCATGCCATCACCCCAGAGGACCCCTTTAAGCGGAGTGGGTCCCTACTGACCGAGAACCACAGGTAGCGTCATAAACATAAACTTTACAAATCCCCTTAAAGAATTTTCCCTTTAATTGGGCGCCCAGGGCCACTGACTGGGTCGCTGCTACCGTGACCACCCCTTTATCCACGACCGGATCCGGTGCCGAGTACCCCTGGCCCTGGCGGGCGACTCAAATGTGTCAGAAACGCTGCAGACACAACCGCAAATGTGAAACCAGCAATACACTGAAGATATTGAATCTAAGCTGTTATATTATTCAGTAAGATGAGCTTCATTAGAGTGTTGCTGTGTTTTCTTTTTTTATATAATGCAGTTATCGCAGCTTGCGCCTCTATCTATCTATCTATCTATCTATCTATCTATCTATCTATCTATCTATCTACCTATCTATCTATCTATTGTAAGATTGCTCTTACTGAGTGTATTGGGGGACACTCGCTTGGCACGGGATTCAAGCACTCGGGCACAAATTTTCACTCAGTCTATTTGGTTTATTGAAAATTCATAAACCATTTCATGAACAGTCCATTACACATTCCAACAGGACATCACAGTATCTGGCTTTGAAACACGATCACTAAACACGCTGAACCACTGTGTCCAGTTACCGTGGGTGACCTCACACCATACAGTTCATTTATACCCATGGAGCACAACAGGCACCAACATATGACATTACGGTTGCAGCAACTAATCACGCTGGTCCTCCCTTGACCAGTTGCCGTGGGTTACCAAACAGTTCATGTCACAACACAAGCACCAACAGTCTATGGTACCTTACGGGAGCTCCTGCTCCACCTGCTGACTCCTTGTCAGTCCTCTCTTCCGGGAAAGCTGCCCACGGGGATCACCAACTTGCCTGGGCAGCCCACATTAGTTAGTCCAGACCCACCGAACATCGGTAGCTTCCCCAACACAGATTATCCAGGTCCACAGTTTCACTGAGTGCTGCTCAGGGATCCGGTCCTACTCCCAGGACCTCCCAACACCAGCATGTGCTTTTCAGGAAGCCTACTCCCAGGTCTTCCAACACAGGAACCCCACAGGACCATGTGACCCACACCCTGGTCACATTATATACCCTTAAACCACTCCCCTGGGTGGGAGTGTGGGTGTGTGGCTAGTTTGTCCTGCCCATCTCACATAACTAGCCCTGCCAACCTCCCATAACTATTACACAACATTATACTTGTAGGACTACAGGTCCCAGAACACCATATCGCTTCAGGCTGGCAGCGCAGAGTCTCCTCCTCTGCGACACACATATCGGCCATTCACCACAATGCCGGACTTTGTCACATCATCACATCCATGCATGCAACTGCCATTGCACTCTCACAGCCTCAATACGCCTTAGTGCATATACTGGGGAGACCATGCAGCGCCCCCTACCTGTCACAGGGGTCACTGCATCACACTATCTATATATCTGTCTATCTATCACATACAGTGGGGCAAAAAAGTATTTAGTCAGTCAGCAATAGTGCAAGTTCCACCACTTAAAAAGATGAGAGGCGTCTGTAATTTACATCATAGGTAGACCTCAACTATGGGAGACAAACTGAGAAAAAAAATCCAGAAAATCACATTGTCTGTTTTTTTAGCAATTTATTTGCATATTATGGTGGAAAATAAGTATTTGGTCAGAAACAAACAATCAAGATTTCTGGCTCTCACAGACCTGTAACTTCTTCTTTAAAAGTCTCCTCTTTCCTCCACTCATTACCTGTAGTAATGGCACCTGTTTAAACTTGTTATCAGTATAAAAAGACACCTGTGCACACCCTCAAACAGTCTGACTCCAAACTCCACTATGGTGAAGACCAAAGAGCTGTCAAAGGACACCAGAAACAAAATTGTAGCCCTGCACCAGGCTGGGAAGACTGAATCTGCAATAGCCAACCAGCTTGGAGTGAAGAAATCAACAGTGGGAGCAATAATTAGAAAATGGAAGACATACAAGACCACTGATAATCTCCCTCGATCTGGGGCTCCATGCAAAATCCCACCCCGTGGGGTCAGAATGATCACAAGAACGGTGAGCAAAAATCCCAGAACCACGCGGGGGGACCTAGTGAATGAACTGCAGAGAGCTGGGACCAATGTAACAAGGCCTACCATAAGTAACACACTACGCCACCATGGACTCAGATCCTGCAGTGCCAGACGTGTCCCACTGCTTAAGCCAGTACATGTCCGGGCCCGTCTGAAGTTTGCTAGAAAGCATTTGGATGATCCAGAGGAGTTTTGGGAGACTGTCCTATGGTCTGATGAAACCAAACTGGAACTGTTTGGTAGAAACACAACTTGTCGTGTTTGGAGGAAAAAGAATACTGAGTTGCATCCATCAAACACCATACCTACTGTAAAGCATGGTGGTGGAAACATCATGCTTTGGGGCTGTTTCTCTGCAAAGGGGCCAGGACGACTGATCCGGGTACATGAAAGAATGAATGGGGCCATGTATCGTGAGATTTTGAGTGCAAACCTCCTTCCATCAGCAATGGCATTGAAGATGAAACGTGGCTGGGTCTTTCAACATGACAATGATCCAAAGCACACCGCCAGGGCAACGAAGGAGTGGCTTCGTAAGAAGCATTTCAAGGTCCTGGAGTGGCCTAGCCAGTCTCCAGATCTCAACCCTATAGAAAACCTTTGGAGGGAGTTGAAAGTCCGTGTTGCCAAGCGAAAAGCCAAAAACATCACTGCTCTAGAGGAGATCTGCATGGAGGAATGGGCCAACATACCAACAACAGTGTGTGGCAACCTTGTGAAGACTTACAGAAAACATTTGACCTCTGTCATTGCCAACAAAGGATATATTACAAAGTATTGAGATGAAATTTTGTTTCTGACCAAACACTTATTTTCCACCATAATATGCTAATAAATTGCTAAAAAAACAGACAATGTGATATTCTGGATTTTTTTTTCTCAGTTTGTCTCCCATAGTTGAGGTCTACCTATGATGTAAATTACAGACGCCTCTCATCTTTTTAAGTGGTGGAACTTGCACTATTGCTGACTGACTAAATACTTTTTTGCCCCACTGTATCTATCTATCTATCACATATCTATCTATCTATCTATCTATCCAATATCTATCTATCACATATCTATCTATCTATCTATCTATCTATCTATCACATATCTATCTATCTATCACATATCTATCTATCTATCTATCTATCTATCTATCTATCTATCACATATCTATCTATCTATCTATCTATGTATCTATCTATTATCTATCTTTCACATATCTATCTATCTTTCTATCTATCTATCTATGTATCTATCTATTATCTATCTTTCACATATCTATCTATCTATCTATCTATCTATTATCTATCTTTCACATATCTATCTATCTATCTATCTATTATCTATCTATCCTATCTGTCTGTCTTATCTACTGTACCTACAGCATCATCTATCCATTCATATGCTTATCTACCTCTTTAAATCTTTCTAATACCTATGTGTAATCTATTCTATTAAATCTACACAAATGCTACTGTAAATCTGAAGGGCAACATTGAAGATTATATTACCCAAAAATGATTTATCCCTACAGTCTCCCAACTATCCAGCTTTTCCAGATTTTATGTAATGTAATTGCTGTTCTTTATCTACCTATACCCTCCCTACCGTCTAAAAACTGTTCTGTGTAACCTACAGAAGTCGTGATGTCCTCTATCTGCAATGTGCAGAGCCATACTGATGACACAAGTGCTTGGTGCATGAATATTCATAAACCACGTAGCAACTGCGTCATCGCACCATCCATGCGAACATTGCTGTGCTAAGCAGGGAGCCTTGTGAGCCGCATTCTGCTCTGAGACACGACAGATCTGAGCTGCCGGATCACACAGATACCCGGGATGACAGCTCTTTGGGATATTTTTAGGAGGATTTCTAAAAATAGGTTGTAGACGTAACAATGTTGGTAATTTTATCTCTATAGTAAATGTGTGGGTCTATGATTGACATCAGGTATTAATTAATCAAGAGATTTACATTATTGTGCTTCTCCCAATAACACAGGAATCTGCCAGATTTCTGGAGGAGCCATCAACTTTCCCACCGACATCTATAGTTCTGTAGCTTAGGCTTGAGAGCAACGACCCCACTTCTATGCCCTACCTGCAAAAGTGTGCACAGGACAGGGGTGCCTCTGTGTATTACACAACACATCAGGAAGGGAAAAGGAAGATCATTGAATTATGATTAAAAGATAATGGAAAATTCACCTCATGTCCAAGACCACTGTTCAGACCATGCCCCCTCCACTGCATTTCATTCGCCCTTTTTATGCCCCCCCCTATGCTTCTTCCATGCCTCCTTAAAGTGAACTTGTCACCCCCCCCTTCCCGGCGTTTTTAGCTAAAAGAGCCACTTTGTGCAGCACTAATGATGCATTCTGTCAAGGTGGCTCTTTTAGTTCAGGTCCCTGCATATGCTGAAATAATCGCTTTTATAATGTGCCCCTCATACCTGAATTTGTCAGGGGGCATGTCTTTTCCCTCTGACACAAACGCCTCCCAGCTGTCACTCAGGGCCTCCGTGCACTGGGCACCGCCTCCATTTCCTTCAAGAACGTCCCCGGCGCCTGCGCTGTAAGTTCGAAGGGCAGCGCAAACTGCGCATGCCTGAAAAAAAACTTACAGCGCAGGCGCCGGGGACGTTCAGGAAGGAAATGGAGGCGGCGCCCGGCGCACGGAGGCCGTGAGTGACGGCTGGGAGGCGTTTGTGTCAGGGGGGAAAAGACATGCCCCCTGACAAATTCAGGTATGAGGGGCACATTATAAAAGCGATTATTTCAGCATTTGCAGGGACCTGAACTAAAAGAGCCATCTTGACAGAATGCATCATTAGTGCTGCACAAGGTGGCTCTTTTAGTTAAAAACGCCTGGGGGGGATGACAGGTTCCCTTTAATGTCCATTTAGACACCAAGGCTCTTTAAATGGTATTAGCAGAACACATGCTGCTGTCATAGGTAGCGCCCAGGAAATTAGCCAATTCTTTTAAGAGTCTGGGAGGTCACCTCTTCTTCTCTAGGCCTTCCGGAATCCTGGACTTGACAAGTATCGTGGTGGATAAGAAGCAACAGCTGCTGAGACAGTCCAAGTCCAATGTCCAAGTGATGGTAAATGTAGCACGTAAAAATCAATACGGTTTAAAAAAAATTGCAATGTCTGATCACTGGAGTCACAAAAATGTTCTCCACCACTTCCCGTATTAATTTAACTGTGCGCTCAGCTGTCCTACTTTGTGAATTTGACATAGTGACTCCAGAAATGCTGATGTTAGGACAGAAAAATCAATACATGAAATCCCCCGCACACCTAGAAATGTCAGAATCAGAAGCCAAGTGGCAACAGAAATATAACATCCTGGTTCTACACACAAAATCATTTTTCACAGCACTCCAATTCCAAATGTGTCTTTTAGTGCCAAGAACACGTGCCACCTTGGGATAGTGGCAGCAATGTAGTATGGAAGTGAATAGCAATTCTTGGAAAGCGTTTATGCAGATTTCATTTCTGTTATTCCAATGTAATATCAGGATTCAGGATATAGATGCAAATATTTGATGAAGACGAATTCTTATATTAACAAGATGAGAGGCACAAATATTTTGAATGCAATGGTAAGAAATTAATATAAACGTCGTCATTGCAGATTTCTCAAAAAATTGAAAACCCCAGTAATGGATGCTTCCTGAGAAACACAGACAAGATTTGTTTCTTTTATATTTCAGCCTTCTGTATTCTTTTTTATTGAATCTCTTAAAGGGTTATTCCCCCCAAAAAAATTATCACCTATACTTTTGTAAGCAGGTTGCGGGATGCAGTGACAGACAGGAGGCAGACCAAGGGTTAACAAGAGGTTTAATAAACAGTAGTTACTCCTCGCATGGAGATATGTACACAAGGACCAAGGTTATACCTAATACAGAGAGAACTAAAGGTACCGTCACACTAAGCGACGCTGCAGCGATACCGACAACGATGTCGATCGCTGCAGTGTCGCTATTTGGTCGCTGGAGAGCTGTTGTAGTAAGCTGGCCGGCTGTGACCGTTCTATTATCATTGACATAGAATCTGTGACAGACACTGCCCCCGTGTGGCCAGAAGTTATACCTATGCCGAATGTGATTACAGGGAAACAAACTGTATTGGCAGAACTTCCCCCTGTGATGTCATGTGAACAGGAAGGGGAGAGAATAAGAGAGCCCGGGAAACTGGTGTGTGCAGAGAGAGGTCGGTGTGTGCTGGCGTCCTCCTGTAGATGCGATATAGAAGATTGCCTGGATGACCGCTATCTCTTGGAAGCCGACATCCAGATTGTTCCCAGCTCCCACACTGCGGAGCACCCAACGGTGACATCTTCACAGATCCTGGAGCACATGAACTGTAAGCGGGTCCTCTGTTGAGAGGCCGAACATTCCACCCTTACCTGTTGAATCCCAAGGACTACAGTCTGGACCTGAGAGACGGAGTTTTGTTTGACCCCTGTTGTTTTCTCTTCGGCTGGAGCGTCCCCCTGCAGTGACAGACAGGCCTGCGACGTGGGAAGATAACCTCCTGGAGCAAAGGAACTGGTAACGTGTGGATAGGGAAAGTGAGGGACAGTTTGTTATTACACGTTATTTCCGTGAATAGGCATATTTTGTACTGTCTATTATTGTGTTCCGCTGTGTTAAGGAAAATGTATAACAGTAAAGATACGGTTGTTAAAATGGAGTCTGAGTGTGGAAGTTTTGCTGGGCCAGAGTATGGATATACATGGGCGACCTTACCCTCGGTCACTTCACTGTCACACAGACCGCTCTCCAGCGACCAACGATCCCGAGGTCCCCGGTAACCAGGGTAAACATCGGGTTACTAAGCGCAGGGCCGCGCTTAGTAACCCGATGTTTACCCTGGTTACCAGCGTAAACGTTAAAAAAACAAACACTACATACTTACCTTCAGCTGTCTGTCCTCCGGCGCTCTGCTTTCCTCTGCACTGTCAGCGCCGGTCAGCCGGAAAGCAGAGCGGTGACGTCACCGCTGTGCTTTCCGGCTGGCTGGCGCTGACACAGGATGCAGGAGGAGAGCAGAGAAGCAGAGCGCCGGGGACAGACAGCTGAAGGTAAGTATGTAGTGTTTGTTTTTTTAACGTTTACGCTGGTAACCAGGGTAAACATCGGGTTACTAAGCGCGGCCCTGCGCTTAGTAACCCGATGTTTACCCTGGTTACCAGTGAAGACATCGCTGGATCGGTGTCACACACGCCGATCCAGCGATGTCAGCGGGAAGTCCAGCGACGAAATAAAGTTCTGGACTTTCCTCAGCGGCCAACGATCTCCCAGCAGGGGCCTGATCGTTGGTCGCTGTCACACATAACGATTTCCTTAACGGAAAACATACTCAGAAGGGAGGTAAGAACATTTCTAAAACAATCCACAGCAAGGAGATTGGAACAAAACAAAATCCTCTAAACTGCATGCTCGCGAACGCCAGAAGCCTGACAAACAAGATGGAAGAACTAGAAGCAGAAATATCTACAGGTAACATTGACATAGTGGGAATAACCGAGACATGGTTAGATGAAAGCTATGACTGGGCAGTTAACTTACAGGGTTACAGTCTGTTTAGAAAGGATCGTAAAAATCGGAGAGGAGGAGGGGTTTGTCTCTATGTAAAGTCTTGTCTAAAGTCCACTTTAAGGGAGGATATTAGCGAAGGGAATGAGGATGTCGAGTCCATATGGGTCGAAATTCATGGAGGGAAAAATGGTAACAAAATTCTCATTGGGGTCTGTTACAAACCCCCAAATATAACAGAAACCATGGAAAGTCTACTTCTAAAGCAGATAGATGAAGCTGCAACCCATAATGGGGTCCTGGTTATGGGGGATTTTAACTACCCGGATATTAACTGGGAAACAGAAACCTGTGAAACCCATAAAGGCAACAGGTTTCTGCTAATAACCAAGAAAAATTATCTTTCACAATTGGTGCAGAATCCAACCAGAGGAGCAGCACTTTTAGACCTAATACTATCTAATAGACCTGACAGAATAACAAATCTGCAGGTGGTCGGGCATCTAGGAAATAGCGACCACAATATTGTACAGTTTCACCTGTCTTTCACTAGGGGACTTGTCAGGGAGTCACAAAAACACTGAACTTTAGGAAGGCAAAGTTTGACCAGCTTAGAGATGCCCTTAATCTGGTAGACTGGGACAATATCCTCAGAAATAAGAATACAGATAATAAATGGGAAATGTTTAAGAACATCCTAAATAGGCACTGTAAGCGGTTTATACCTTGTGGGAATAAAAGGACTAGAAATAGGAAAAACCCAATGTGGCTAAACAAAGAAGTAAGACAGGCAATTAACAGTAAAAAGAAAGCATTTGCACTACTAAAGCAGGATGGCACCATTGAAGCTCTAAAAAACTATAGGGAGAAAAATACTTTATCTAAAAAACTAATTAAAGCTGCCAAAAAGGAAACAGAGAAGCACATTGCTAAGGAGAGTAAAACTAATCCCAAACTGTTCTTCAACTATATCAATAGTAAAAGAATAAAAACTGAAAATGTAGGCCCCTTAAAAAATAGTGAGGAAAGAATGGTTGTAGATGACGAGGAAAAAGCTAACATATTAAACACCTTCTTCTCCACGGTATTCACGGTGGAAAATGAAATGCTAGGTGAAATCCCAAGAAACAATGAAAACCCTATATTAAGAGTCACCAATCTAACCCAAGAAGAGGTGCGAAACCGGCTAAATAAGATTAAAATAGATAAATCTCCGGGTCCGGATGGCATACACCCACGAGTACTAAGAGAACTAAGTAATGTAATAGATAAACCATTATTTCTTATTTTTAGGAACTCTATAGCGACAGGGTCTGTTCCGCAGGATTGGCGCATAGCAAATGTGGTGCCAATATTCAAAAAAGGCTCTAAAAGTGACCCTGGAAATTATAGGCCAGTAAGTCTAACCTCTATTGTTGGTAAAATATTTGAAGGGTTTCTGAGGGATGTTATTCTGGATTATCTCAATGAGAATAACTGTTTAACTCCATATCAGCATGGGTTTATGAGAAATCGCTCCTGTCAAACCAATCTAATCAGTTTTTATGAAGAGGTAAGCTATAGGCTGGACCACGGTGAGTCATTGGACGTGGTATATCTCGATTTTTCCAAAGCGTTTGATACTGTGCCGCACAAGAGGTTGGTACACAAAATGAGAATGCTTGGTCTGGGGGAAAATGTGTGTAAATGGGTTAGTAACTGGCTTAGTGATAGAAAGCAGAGGGTGGTTATAAATGGTATAGTCTCTAACTGGGTCGCTGTGACCAGTGGGGTACCGCAGGGGTCGGTATTGGGACCTGTTCTCTTCAACATATTCATTAATGATCTGGTAGAAGGTTTACACAGTAAAATATCGATATTTGCAGATGATACAAAACTATGTAAAGCAGTTAATACAAGAGAAGATAGTATTCTGCTACAGATGGATCTGGATAAGTTGGAAACTTGGGCTGAAAGGTGGCAGATTAGGTTTAACAATGATAAATGTAAGGTTATACACATGGGAAGAAGGAATCAATATCACCATTACACACTGAACGGGAAACCACTGGGTAAATCTGACAGGGAGAAGGACTTGGGGATCCTAGTTAATGATAAACTTACCTGGAGCAGCCAGTGCCAGGCAGCAGCTGCCAAGGCAAACAGGATCATGGGGTGCATTAAAAGAGGTCTGGATACACATGATGAGAGCATTATACTGCCTCTGTACAAATCCCTAGTTAGACCGCACATGGAGTACTGTGTCCAGTTTTGGGCACCGGTGCTCAGGAAGGATATAATGGAACTAGAGAGAGTACAAAGGAGGGCAACAAAATTAATAAAGGGGATGGGAGAACTACAATACCCAGATAGATTAGCGAAATTAGGATTATTTAGTCTAGAAAAAAGACGACTGAGGGGCGATCTAATAACCATGTATAAGTATATAAGGGGACAATACAAATATCTCGCTGAGGATCTGTTTATACCAAGGAAGGTGACGGGCACAAGGGGGCATTCTTTGCGTCTGGAGGAGAGAAGGTTTTTCCACCAACATAGAAGAGGATTCTTTACTGTTAGGGCAGTGAGAATCTGGAATTGCTTGCCTGAGGAGGTGGTGATGGCGAACTCAGTCGAGGGGTTCAAGAGAGGCCTGGATGTCTTCCTGGAGCAGGACAATATTGTATCATACAATTATTAGGTTCTGTAGAAGGACGTAGATCTGGGGATTTGTTATGATGGAATATAGGCTGAACTGGATGGACAAATGTCTTTTTTCGGCCTTACTAACTATGTTACTATGTTGCTACATCACAAAAAGCAACGATATCGTTAACGATATCGTTATGTGTGACGGTACCTTTATAGGGGGAAGTTTTGTTGTTTTTTTTTAACGAACAGGGGATAATAATACAAATAATACTCTTAACATTTTGGGCATCAGCCACTGGTGTGCTCCTGCCCGTGACTGAGGACGTTTAGATTACGTGACAGAAAGGGATCTGTCACAGTTCTATGAAAAATTGGGGAAACTTACCTGGCGTTAACGGTGTCCTCCTGTGGTCCTGATTATGGTGGTATCCTCTGGTGGTCGCGATGTCCTCTGGTGAACCTGGCGATGGTGGTGATAGTCTGTGGTATTATCATGGGCACTGGCCCCAACGGATGTAGGGAGGAAGGAGGAATAGTATCTTCCCTTAGCAGTGAGAGTCAGTACACTGCCGGACCCTGTGACACTGTCCCGACAGACTCTATAATGACCAGCTCGGTCCGCTGTGCCATACCGATGAATGTCTGTATCCCGTACACAGACCTTGATCTCACAGTCAGTACTACTGGCCAGGGCGGTCTTGTCAGCGTCGTCGCCTGAGTCAGCAGTCTCTTAACGGTCCGTGATGTAAGGGGGGACAGAGGTGTTAGCGAGGACAGCGTTATCTGTGATATATCAGCGGGACCCCGTCGGTCGGTTCCTGACAGCACGTCCTCTCTTCCCCGGCTCCAGTCAGCGCTGCCCTGTCGCCTCACAGCTGATCTTCTCTGACAGGACTCTCCTGCGCACACCGTTCCCACCTGAACTGCTTGAATTTCTGCACGTGCATTAACTGTCTGCTTAGCCACGCGCCCTTCTCTCGAGCACAGGGACACCCGAAGCTCTTCTCCCTGTATCTTAGGTGACAGACCTGACGGCTCCGGACCCGTTACGGATGAGGCAAACCTGGTTAGTTTCTCCCCCTTACATTCCACCTCTCTTTGTGCTTGCCATTCCACAGGCGAGAGTTCCTGCAAGAGGCAGTGACATTCTTTTATGTTTCAAACAACTTGGTGCCAAACTAAATTTTCCTGGTCAAATCGGTTAGGGGTTTTTCCTGCTGTTGAACGTTCAAAGCGTCGTAAACTGGGAATTTCACCTAGTTCTGCTTGAGTACTTGAATCAGGCTGTATAGACAAAGGTGTGGGTTCCCTCTGCCCTGGAGAAACAGTCCTTGTAGGAATTTCTGGAGTCTCAGATGTTAGTTCTTTTTCTGATTATATCCCTGTAGGTTCAGCATACTAGTCATCTTCTTCATTACTTGCAATGGGTAGAGGATCCTCAAAGGCATCATGCAGTTATTTCTCTATTCGCATGGGATCTCTAGCTACGCAGGGCCTAACATGTTTCGGTGTACAACACGAGTAGAGGTATCATCATCACCTTTGGGCTGGACTTCGTAAACAGGTCCTTCACAATTGTCTCGTCGCTGTACACGGTACAGTGTCTTTTCCCATCGATGATCTAATTTGTTTCGAGGACACTTTTCTCTGACTAACACGCAGTTGCCGGCCTGTAGAGCTGTCCCCCGTAGAGGAGCCGTTTCTGGATGCCGTTTCTCTCAAAAATGGGTCTGCAAAAGACAATGTAGAGTCTGTAGTCAATGACGATGCTCTCAGACCCAGCTTGACACCCCCATCCTTGGGTAGTTCTCCTCAGGGTCCAGCTCCAACTCAGTGATCTCTTTTCCTGGCCGGCCGAAAAGCAGAGTATAGGGCATGTATCCGGTGGTGAGATGTACCTGATTGTTATACACCCCCACTAGTTCTGCTACATAGTCCGGCCGGCCTTACGATCCTCTTCTAGGGTTCTCAACATTTGTATGAGGGTTCGATTGAACCGTTCACACGCTCCATTGCCCTGGGGATGATAAAGGGTTATCCGAGATTTCTCAATTCCATACAATTGATGTAGTTCTTCCATAACTCACCCTAAGAAGCAAGCACCTTGGTCTGAGTGAATTCTCTTCGGGCAGCCATACACTTGAATGAAGTTTTTACAGATGGCGTAATCTCCGGTCTCAGCGGTTTGATCCCTAGTCGAGGGCACTACCACGAACTTAGTGAAGTGGTCGACCATTACTAAACAATGTTCATACCCTTGATGGGCTAGGCCTATTGTTAAATAATCGATCATTAATACTTCCAACGGAGCGGAGGTTATGATGGTTTGTGTGGGGGCCCTCTGCTCCAGAGGTTTGACCAGCTCACAGTTTCTACAGAGTCGACAGACTTCTTCCACCTTTATTTTTAACATTGGATGATACACTAGTCTTTGCAGCCAATGAAAGTTTTTTTCTGGACCGAAGTGAGACCCTTTTTCATGTGCCTCTGTGAGCACTTGATGTAATAGATTTTCAGGAATCACCACTTGCCAGGTGACAGATAGGGCCCGTTGTAACTGTACTTTTCTCTTCAACAATCCTTCTTTTAGGTGGAGCCCAAATTTTGAGGGAAAAAAGTGCGTGTTATAATCCGAAAAATACGGTATACCCTATCCATATGGAATAACTTGCTGATTCATGGTGGCCAACCATTGGAACCATTAGTGATCTTAAGAACTAGAATGGTGGTGTGCATTCTCGGCCTCCACTCCATTCATCATCTATGGTACAGCAGAGTGCAGCACTTGGCCATCTCATGCTTTTAAGGTTGAAGGTTAGACATAAGTTCATCAAGTTTCACCTTTAGCCTAACATGATCTAGATGAAGGCAAAAACCCGAATGAGACCGATGGTAATAGCTCTATATTAGGGGAAAACTTCTTTCCTGACAACACATATGACAATAAGACTAGTTTCCTGCATCAGCATCCCATCACAGAAATTAGTACCCATAACCTGTAATGTATTCTTTCAACGTATTTGCAGTTTTTTTTCACCAATAGTAACAGGGCTGCCATTAGAAATTTCGGGGCCCTATATTGGCAAAATTTTCGGGGCCCCCTTGAGACGCCGCCCAGGCTCCACCCCAGCCCCGCCTCCACCCCTCAAACTGTCCACAGTCCCACCACTCTCTCTTGGAAAAATTCCTCTTCTCACCTATCTCACATTAACAGTTCCCATAACCAGATCACACATATAGCCGGCAGCTTTTGTTTTGGCCAAAAGATTTTTTTAAGCCAACACCATAACACGGTACACATTTTTGGCCGGGCCCTACTCTGCTGTAACCTACTAAACATTTGTTGAAATATGCAATACAATTTAGGTATATTTTTATTTATTTTTCAATTTTTAAAATGACCAATAATATCACATACAAGGAACAAATACAACACCATGACCAGACCACATATTACCACCAGTGACCGAATAATATCACATACAAGGAACAAATACCACCGCACCATGACCAGATCACATATTACCACCACAAAATGACCGAATAATATCACATACAAGGAACAAATACCACCGCACCATGACCAGACCACATATTACCACGACATAGTGACTGAATACAATACTGATCAGTAATTAAAAAAACCACAATACTAATATCACCATCAGTGCCATTATACACAGGAGATGTGTACTTAGTATGCAGTGTCTGTGTACAGGTTATACAATGATCACCAGTGACATTATGCACAGGACCTCTGTATATAGTATACAGTGTATATTGTCAGTGTCTAGGTAACACACTGACTCACCAGTGACGTCTCTAGGTGAAGTCCTTCATCTTTCATCCAGCACAGACTGCCATCACTTCATCCAGCCAGGACTTGTCTCTGCAGGAAATAACACAGTTATCTCGAGCTCCGCTTGCAGAACACATTACTTAATTTTTTCCAACTTCTACATTACACCACATGAAGAAAAAAAGGCGACATAGTGTCACTCTACACAGTAACTGGACCGCCCCCCATTTAAAACAGTGTCCTCAAAAAATGAAATAAATACATCACTGCAGTAATGATATCCCTTAATTAGCCCCTATGGTAATAATAATATCCCCCACCCTGGCCACGTGTGTCTCATTCTTGGCTTCAGCCATATGTTCACCCATCCTGCCCTCATAAGTATCCATCCTGCCCCATATGATCTCCCCATCCTGCCCCATCTGTCTCCATCGTATCCATCCTGTCCCATGATCCTGCACGATCTGTCTCCAATCATGCCCCCATGTCTTTCATCCTGCACCGTGTCTCTAATCATACCGTGTATCTCCATTCTGCCCCATGTCTCCAATCATGCCCGTATCTTCATTCTGCCCCCTATGGCTCCAATAATGCCATGTCTCCAATCATGCCCCCTGTGTCTTCATTCTGCCCCATCTGTCTCCAGTCATGCCCCCAGTGTCTCCAGTCATGCCCTGTATCTCCTTTCTGCCCTGGTGTCCAGCATTCTGCCCCTGTGTCTCACATTCTGCCCCTCGTGTCCAGCATTCTGCCCCCATGTCTCACAGTCTTTCCCCATGTCCAGCATTCTGCCCCTGTGTCCAACATTCTGCCCCCGTGTCCAGCATTCTGCCCCCCATGTCCAGCATTTTGCCCCCCGTGTCCAGCAGTTTGTCCCCGTGTCCAGCAGTTTGTCCCCCGTGTCCAGCATTCTGCCCCCCATGTCCAGCAGTCTGTTCCCCATGTCCATCATTCTGCCCCCCGTGTCCAGCATTCTGCCCCCCGTGTCCAGCATTCTGCCCCTGTGTCTCAGTGTGCCCCTCGTGTCCAGCATTCTGCCCCTCGTGTCCAGCATTCTGCCCTGTGCCCAGCATTCTGCCCCCGTGTCTCACAGTCTGCCCCTCGTGTCCAGCATTCTGCCCCTCGTGTCCAGCATTCTGCCCCCGTGTCTCATAGTCTGCCCCTTGTGTCCAGCGTTCTGCCCCCGTGTCCAGCATTCTGCCCCATGTCTCAGTCTGCTCCTCGTGTCCAGCATTCAGCCCCTGTGTCTAGCATTCTGCCCCCGTGTCTCACAGTCTGCCCCTCGTGTCTCACAGTCTGCCCCTCGTGTCCTGCATTCTGCTCCCGTGTCTCACAGTCTGCCCCTCGTGTCCAGCATTCTGCCCATCGTGTCCAGCATTCTGCCCCTGTGTCCAGCACTCTGCCCCTGTGTCCAGCATCTCAGCCCCAGCGTGTCCAGCATTCTGCCCCGGGGCCCCCTGGATCGCCGCTCTAAAAAAAAAACAAAACACGAGTTCTTACCTGGCCGCGCTCGCCGGCGGCTGACAGTGACGTCAGACGCCGGCGAAGTGTGCACTGCGGCTCAAGTCAGCTGCCAGCCCCCGACTGGCTGGCGGCTGTTAACTATTGACGTGCGGGCGTGGGGGGGCCCGGTGAGCAGATGAAACAGGGCCCGATGCGGGCCCCCTCTGCCCACCGGACCCCATACGCCACTCATGGCTGTAATGCCCTGATGGCGGCCCTGAATAGTAAGCAATGAGAAAGTGAAAAAATGCTGCAAAAAACACAATATATGTTTTTGCAGAATTTTCCCTGTGGTTTTGAATACAACTAATTTTATTAAACATGTAATACAGACAAAGCACACATGTAATCTGCACACAAAAAAAAGCTGCAAAAAAAAGAAAAACAGTAAAAAATGCGATGAAAATGCCACAAATCATGTATTTTGAATGTAGCGTTTGTACTGCCATGAGAGCAGGTTTTGGCTGCAGAAAAACCCAAGCAAAAATGCTGCATGTGAATACAATCTTATGTTGATATCTTTAAAAAGGCACAAATTCAAAATGTTGGCAACAATCTCTGATGAAAAGCTGAAGGCTCAGGTGAAATAGACGACCCAAATTTTCCAGCAGCCAGTGGCCCCATATTCTGAGATGCTCAGTGATTAGTCCCTCTGCTCTCCATGTGCAGGACAGTTCTGTGAACAGCTGAGACTTAGATGGATCTCTGACTCCCCCTGTCTGCAGCCAAAGTAAGTGCAAGTCAATATAAATTGTAATTGTGGGTAAGGTTTGGGAGAAAAATGAAGCAAGTCTAGGTCCACACTATGGTTTAGCACCTATTCCAGGTTCTTTTCTAGACGTATACTGTAATGTTGCCACCGGCGACAATTCATAACAAAAGACTGAATGTGTGTGTTCTTTCAGCTTCTGACTGGGAGGTATGCACCTGAATACTGTTTGATAACTGTATAGGAATATGTTTACCAGGAGGTATGTTTCTTTACAAGAGGTCCCAATGTTGGACGTATCCCTAGGCACCCATCATAGCTCATAGCTGCACACCATTGGGCAGAATGTGCCCAACAATGTCTACAAACGTATTGTGGACCCAACCTTACAAGGCCACATGAGATAATGTGCACATTGCTTGGTCTGCCGTACTTCTGACTCTGAGAATGCTGAACACGTAGAATTTCAATCTGCTCCGACAATGTCTTCAGCAAATTGCTGCAATCAATATTCTTCTAGTTTAAATCAATCCGCACTCTGGAGCTCTGGATTCATAGCAGGGGCAGTTAGGAGCATCTTTTTGTCATTAATCTTATAGACACAGTAACTAAGAGCTAACATCATTATGTCTTAGAGTAGGGTCTTACAGGGTGAATTATAATGAGGGCAATCTGGGCTACCTCATTATAATGTTTTGTGCACCACCATCGATCGGTGGCCAGTCGCATAATTTGAGTCCGATAAGCCCCAGTGCACCATTTGGAACTGGGGACCCTTCCTGCATATTGGTCAGATGTATGGGCCTTTTATGATTCTAAATGCTATAAAAACATAAGTGTTTTCCCCCCATTATGTAGCAATGTCCTCCATCCTGTACTAATGTCTCCTATACTGTCATATATATGTCCCCCATCCTGGGGCCCTTTCAGGTATATATATCCACATCCTGGTATATACAGTAAGTAATCCATCCTGGGCTCATCCTGGAATGTATGTCACCCATCCTGGGCTCCTTCTTGGTATATATGTCTCCCATCCTAGGCCCAGTCTGGTATATATGTCCCCCATCCTGGTATATGTCCTTCATTCTGGTATATATCGTTCATTCTGGTGCATATGCTATATATGTGGAGCGCCCCCGTAGGACAGTGAGGTACTCGGAGACGGGCCCTTCGGTTCTCAAGGGGGATGTCACGGTGGCTGACCTGGTCCGTGGCCCTAGGGACGTCCGTTGTAAATGGGGAAAGGTCTTTAAAGGGAACCTGTCACCCCGAAAATCGCGGGTGAGGTAAGCCCACCGGGATCAGGGGCTTATCTGCAGCATTCTGTAATGCTGTAGATAAGCCCCCGATGTTACCTGAAAAAGGAGAAAAAGACGTTATATTATACTCACGCAGGGGCGGTCCCGCTGCTGGTCAGGTCAGATGGGTGTCTCTGGTCCGCTGCGGCGCCTCCCATCTTCATTACAAGACGTCCTCTTCTGATCTTCAGCCACGGCTCCGACGCAGGCGTACTTTGCTCCGCCCTGTTGAGGCAGACAAAGTACTGCAGTGCGCAGGCGCCGGGCCTCTGACCTTTCCGGCGCCTGCGCACTGCAGTACTATCCTCTGCCCTCAAGAGGGCAGAGCAAAGTACGCCTGCGTCGGAGCCGTGGCTGAAGATCAGAAGAGGACGTCTTGTAATGAAGATGGGAGGCGCCGCAGCGGACCAGAGACGCCCATCTGACCTGACCAGCAGCGGGACCGCCCCTGCGTGAGTATAATATAACGTCTTTTTCTCCTTTTTCAGGGAACATCGGGGGCTTATCTACAGCATTACAGAATGCTGCAGATAAGCCCCTGATGCCGGTGGGCTTACCTCACCCGCGATTTTCAGGGTGACAGGTTCCCTTTAAAGGGGAAATGTTTGTGACGCCACCTGTGGTATTCGGTCAGGGTGACTGACGCTGCTTAGGGGTCCGCTGGGGTGATGTGATGGCAGCTAGATGGTATACCTTCCCACAGGTGAAGTATGTCCCCAGGGCTTCCCAGTGTGTAGATGGTGGATTGTGTGAGGCGCAGAACGAGGACACAAGGTTGCAGTCTCTTTACCTTTTTACTGAAGGCTTCAGCATCCACAGTCCAGAGCACCAGATCACAGGGCAGGCAGAGTCCAGCCGGTCTGAAGGCAAATCCAGAGTCCCCTTATCCAGGTGGAAATCTGTAGCCTTCCTCTAGCACCTGGATGTTGTAGTACCTTACTGCTGAAACTCTCATAAGGTCCTCACAACTGATGATGGTATTCTAGATGTTATGTTTTTCTCTCTGTCCCCAAGATGGATAGGAACAACCCGTATGACTGATGGCCTGAGGCTTTTTACAGGGACTCTAGCATGCCCCGGCCCCCACAGTTGCCACCGTGCCTCCTGGGTAAAGGTCGGTCAACTAATATGGAATTAGCTGTCCTGCCGGTCTCTGGAACCAGGCTTGGAGACGATGACTTCCTCGGTGTTCTGACTACCGGCTACTTTTTACAGGGCAGAACTCCTTCTGGTTTCCTCCACTTTTGCTATGACTTCGTTTCTCACTCTCTGCAACACAATTCTCCTTCAATGTCTCTTTCTTAGGATGCTGCCGCATCGGTAGGAAGGCACAGCTCTGTGTCCTTCTGTCTAGGCCTCAGACTGGATCCCACCCCTGTCAGGGACCCACTACCTGAGTAGAGCCAAGATAGCAGCTCACTGGGTGAAGCCCAGCTCGCTTCTGCCTCACTTCCTATCCAGACCACCAGTTTTACCTAATTGTGAAGAGTGCCCTACTAAGTAGGAGCATAGCTCCCCCTGGTGGACTGGAGTGTGACATAACATCACTCCCCCTGGTGGAAGAATGACATTACTGCAACGACCAGGACCCTGGGGTGCTGCATATGTCCCCCATACTGATATATTTATCATGATATATATGTCTCCCATCCTGGTATAACACTTAACACTATTATATTTGTCCCCATCCTGGTATAAATGACCCACTTCCGGGTACATATGACCCCCATCCAGGTATATTACTGAATGTCCCTCATCCTGGTATTTATGTCCCCTGTCTCGGTACATATGATCCCCATCCTGGTGTGTATGTCCCCCATCCTGGTGTATATGTCCCCCATCCTGGGCGCATCCTGGTATACATGTCCCCATCCTGGGCTTGTCCTGGTATATATGTCCTCCATACTGGTATATATATATCCCCATCCTAATATACATGTTCCTCATCTTTGTATATGTGTCACCCATTCTGGTATATATATCTCCATTCTGCTGCTGTTCTTTAACAACCCTCAAGACAAAAACAAAATGAGAAAATTAAATGCAATAAGTAAATAAATAGCAATAGTGCATGAAAATAACATAGGGTACTTAGTTAGCATTGTTTTGATTAAAAAAAAAAAATCAAATGTAAAAGCCATCCCACCACATCAGTGACCCTACTCGGGATGGTCCTAACCTCTAGTAGTAAAAACCAACCATATGTAAAATTATGTAAATGTGAATAAGGGCTGGGTGCCGAGGTCCCAACTATACCCGACTATTGGACACCCAGCCATAGGAAACTATATAAACGTCATGACTAGCCCAAAGAAAATAAAGTCCATGCCCTTATTTTAACAGAAAGCAAATCCAAAAGAACTTAACTGGAATATAAGTTAGTGTGCATGCAGCATGAAGGCACATGTTCACACTGGCCACCAAACAGACAAAACCTAAGACAGAAACCAAATAAGCAAATACCCTGCAGTAAATAAATCATTAGCAATAGTGCATGAAAATAACACAGGGCACTTAGCTAACATTGTTTTGATAAAATGTAAAATTTACTGTTAATGAATTGGGGGAAAGAGTACAGTGGCCAATTAATTTATAAATTTATTGGGTGGGAAAAAGTGGCTGGTTAAAGTTAACAAGTGGATTATCAATTGACCTTTTTTATTGGTGAGTTGCATTATATAGCTAAATATTAACCCCTTCACGACGTTCCTGCAAACCACCGTATATATACTGTGTGTAGTGTTGAGCGATACCGTCCGATATTTGAAAGTATCGGTATCGGATGGTATTGGCCGATATCCGAAAAATATCGGATATCGCCGATACCGATATCCGATACCAATACAAGTCAATGGGACACAAATATCGGAAGGTATCCTGTAATGGATCCCAGGGTCTGAAGGAAAGGAAACTCTCCTTCAGGCCCTGGGATCCATATTCACGTGTAAAATAAAGAATAAAAATAAAAAATATTGATATACTTACCCTCTGACGCGCCCTGGTCGTCACCGCTGCAACCGCCTTGCTTTCGTTCCGAAGAATGAGCGTGTTAAGGGCCTTCGATGACGTCGCGGCTTGTGATTGGTCGCTGAGGGGTCATGTGACCGCTCACGCGACCAATCACAAGCCGCGACGTCATCGAAGGTCCTTAACGCCACCAGGGGGAGCAAAAGGCACTATGTATTAGGCCACTCCTCACACTTTGGTAAAACTGGCGGTTGGATAGGAAGTTAGAGAGAATGCAGCCTGGGAGAGCTCGAGGGAGGACCTGTCAGAGGTGGGTTCCTAGCAGGTACCTAGCAGAAAGGACAGAACGTACAGAGCCGCGCTGCACTACCTTGCGGCGGCATCCTAAGGAAGGACATGAAGTGAAGGATATTGTGGAGAAGTGAGAAACGAAATCGCAGCACAAGGAGATATCCAGTAGGAGTCGTGCCCTGAGATCGGCAACATCCTACTGAGGCGCGTAGCCGGTGGCCGGAACGCCAAGGAAGTAACAGACTTCAAGCATTACTTCAAACAGCGGCAGGACAGTTGATTTTAGGTTGGCTGTCTACCTTACATCACCTAAGCAGACATAGGGGGCAAAGTTGGAGAGGGGCGTCTCTAGGGTCCCAGAATTGCTCCGAGACTTCCCGTCAAACGGGTGCGTCCTATCCAGATATAAACTTGGGGGACGGAGAGAAAGAGAAAGAACAGATACGAAAGTTGTGAGGACTATCCCGAATGCTCAGCAGGGAAGAACTACAACACACAGGCGCTAGTGGGTAGGCATTGATTTCCACCTGCAAAGTGAACTCTGGATGTGCCTTCGGACCGGCCGGACTCAGCCAGCCCTGTTAACAGTGCTCTGGATTGCGGATCCCGAAGTCTTCAGTAATAAGGTAAAGAGACTGCAACCCTGTGTCCTCGTTATTAACTGCGTCTCACATCATTGCCACCTACACTATCGGGAAGCCCTGGGGATATACTTCACCTGTGGGAAGATATACCATCTAGCTGCCATTCCATCACCCCAGCGGACCCCTGAGCAGCGTCGGTCACCCTGACCGAATACCACAGGTGGCGTCACGAACCCTTGACAAACTTACATACCCCTTAGCAGGGTCACGGACTGGGTCCAGCCACCGTGACAACCCCAGCACCGAGACAGAGAGGACCGTTACCGAGTACTCCGCGGCCCTGTGTCTGGGGGCGCTCCAGTATAATTTCCAAAATGGGGTCACTTGAGGGGAGATTCTGCTCTTCTAGTACTTAGGTTCTTTGTATATGGAGTCTGCAAACGATCTAGGAATATCTGTGCTCCAGGAGGCAAATAGCACTCCGTGCCTCCGGAGTCTCACCATGTGGCTAAGCAGTCATTTAGGGTATTTCTACATTCAGCAGAAATTGTGGGACAAATTTTGGTACCATTTCTACCCATTTCCCAGTGTGAAAATATAAAATCTGAGGTCAAAATGTAATTTTCTTTTCTCCACTGCTCAATTGTATAAAATTCAGTGACACACCTGTGGTGTCAATATGATCACTGCACCCCTAGATTAATTCATTGAGAGGTGTAGTTTGTAAAATGGGATCACTTATGGGGAGTTCTTTTGTTTTGGCACCTCAGGGGTTCTACCAATGTGACATGGCACCCTCAAACCCGTCCAGCAAAATCTCCAATATAGCTTTCGACTACATATAGGGTCTTGGTGTACTCAGAAGAAATTGCTCAACAAATTTTGGGATCCATTTTCTCCTCCTACGCTTGTGAAAATTAAAAAGTTGGGGCTTAAAGAACATTTTTGTGGGAAAAATGGGATTTTTTAATTTTCATGGCTCAACGTTATAAACTTCTATGAAGCAGCTAGGGGTTCAAGGTGCTCACCACACATCTAGATAAGTTCCTTAAAAGGACTAGTTTACACAATGGGGTCACTTGTGGGTGGTTTCATCTCTTTAAGGCACTCCCACACGGCAACAATTTTTAACTTAACGTGCGTTTGAGGATGCATGTGCAGCGCCCCAGGGTCCTGGTCGTTGCAGCAATACCATTCTCCTCTAGGGGAGAGTGATGTTATGTCTGAAGGCAATAAAGGAGAACTCTTTGCCAGGTATGACAAACCACACAACACACTTCACACTCCAGTCCACCAGGGGGAGCCATGCTCCTATTTATTAGGGCACTCTTCACAATTAAGTAAAACTGGTGGTCTGGATAGGAAGTTAGTCAGAAGCTGGCTGGGGTTCACCCAGTGAGCTGTTATCTGAGCTCCGCTCAGGTAGTTGGTCCCTGACAGGGGTGGGATCCTGTCAGAGGCCTAGATAGAAGGCCACGGAGCTGCGCTGCCTACCGATGCGGCAGCATCCTAAGAAAGAGACAAGAACAGCATATTGTATTGCAGAGGGTGAGAAACAAAGTCATAGCAAAAGGAGAGGAAACCAGAAGGAGTTGTACGCTATACAGGCGGCCTCCTGCTGAGGCGCAGGATCCGGTAGCCGGAACACCGAGGGAGCAATCGTCTCCATGCCTTGCTCCAGAGACCGGCAGGACAGCTAATTCCATATTACCTGCCTGACCTATACCCAGGAGGCACGGTGGCAACTTGTGGGGGCCGGGGCGTGCTAGAGTCCCTGTAAAAAGCCTCAGGCCACCAATCATACGGGTTTGTTCCTATCCATCTGGGGGACAGAGAGAGACATAACATCTAGAACATCTACAACACTTGTGAAGACCTTACCGAGAAGCTCTGCAGGAAGGGACTACAACTGTTATGATCCGGTGACCTTGGAGCAGCATGAAAACTTTCACTGGAGTAGGTGGTAACTATACTGACCGCAAATCCTGATCTTAACACCGCAACTAGAAGTAGCCGTGGGGTGTACCTAACAAACCCTAGACACCTCGTCACAGCCGGAGGACTAAATACCCCTATAGATGGAAATATGTATACTACCTTGCCTTAGAGCAGAACCCCAAAGGATAGGCAGCCCCCCACAAATATTGGCTGTGAGTAGGAGAGGAAAGACAAACACAGGCAGAAAACAGGATTTAGCACAAGAGGCCACTCTAGCTAAAATAGGAAAGGATAGGACAGAGTTATGTGCGGTCAGTATTAAAACCCTTCCAAAAATATCCACAGCAGATTATACAAAAAATTCCTCCATCTAACTAAAGACGTAGAACGTATATCTGCAACTCCAGAGACTCCTAAACTCAGAGCAGGAATACAATCAAAAAACAAGCACACAGCTTGTGTGCCATAGAAAAAGAAACAGACACTTATCTTTGCTGAATTGACAGCTAAGCAGGAGAAGCCAGACAGAGATCTAACACTTCCCAAGAAACATTGACAACTAGCAAGGACTAATGAGTCCTGCAAACCTAAATACCCAAGTCAGAATTGCAATCAGCAGATACACCTGTCCAGGACTGCAGCCCAGAGACAACTGCATTACCACCTACAACCACCGGAGGGAGCCCAAAAGCAGAATTCACAACATACAACACCCAGGCGCTAGAGGAAGGCTACTGATTTCCACCTGGATAAGGGAACTCTGGATTTGCTTCAGACCAGCTGGACTCTGCCTGCCCTGTGATCTGCTGCTCTGGACTGTGGATGCTGAAGTCTTCAGTAAAAAGGTAAAGAGACTGCAACCTTGTGTCCTCGTTCTTCACTGCGCCTTTCACCATCCACCATCTACACTCTGGGAAGACCTGGGGACACACTTCACCTGTGGGAAGGTATATCATCTAGCTGCCATAACATCACCCCAGCGAACCCCTAAGCAACGTCGGTCACCCTGACCGAACACCACAGGTGGCGTCACAAACATTATCCCTTTAAAGACCTTTCCCCCCATTTACAACGGACATCCCTAGGGCCACGGGCCTGGTCAGCCACTGTGACACCCCCCTTGAGAACCGAAGGACCCGGTACCGAGTACCCCACTGTCCTATGGGGGCGCTCCACATGATTAGTTACTGAAGCGGCAGCATCCTGCAGCTGGGTCCTGGTGAGCAGAAGAGAGGGAGGCCCGTTGCTTGCCGAGCCCCATAGGCTAGTAAGGGCAGTAAGGCCCTAATGGTGGCCCTGCACAACAATATTTGGGGTTCATTTTCTCTTGTTACCCTTGTAAAAAATTCATATAGGCCCCTCAAAGTCTCTTCAAATGTGATGTGGTCCCTAAAAAAATGGTTTCGTAAATTTTGTTGGAAAAATAAGAAATTGTTGGTCAACTTTTAACTCGTAGGTAGTGTTGAGCAGTGGCGCAGTGGTTAGCACAGCAGCCTTGCAGCGCTGGAGTCCTGGGTTCTAATCCCACCTTGGACAACATCTGCAAAGAGTTTGTCCGTGTTTGCGTGGGTTTCCTCCGGGCACTCCGGTTTCCTCCCACATTCCAAAGACAGGGATAGGGAATTTAGATTGTGAGCCCCATCGGGGACAGCGATGATAATGTGTGCAAACTGTAAAGCGCTGCGTAATATGTTAGCGCTATATAAAAATAAAGATTATTATTATTATATTATTATTATTCCGATACCGCAAGTATCGGGTATCGGAATTCCGATACCGAGATCCGATACTTTTGTGGTATCGGGTATCGGTATCGGATCAATAGGGATGTGTAAAATAAAGAATTAAAATAAAAAATATTGATATGCTCACCTCTCCGGCGGCCCCTGGTAACCGGCCGGCTTCTTTGTTTAAAATGAGCGCGTTTAGGACCTGCGAATGACGTCGCGGCTTCTGATTGGTCGCGTGCCGCTCATGTGACCGCCACGCGACCAATCAGAAGCCGCGACGTCATTCTCATTCACTAAACTCCTAATTCTAGGAATTAAGGACCTGCGAATGACGTCACGGCTTCTGATTGGTCGCGTGGCGGTCACATGAGCGGCACGCGACCAATCAGAAGCCGCGATGTCATTCGCAGGTCCTAAACGCGCTCATTTTAAACAAAGAAGCCGGCCGGTTACCAGCGTGATGTCCAGGGGCCGCCGGAGAGGTGAGCATATCAATATTTTTTAATTTAATTCTTTATTTTACACCTCACTATGGATCCCAGGGCCTGAAGGAGAGTTTCCTCTCCTTCAGACCCTGGGAACCATCAGGATACATTCCGATACTTGATGTCCCATTGACTTGTATTGGTATCGGATATCGGTATCAGTGATATCCGATATTTTTCGGCAGATACTATCCGATACCGATACTTTCAAGTATCGGACGGTATCGCTCAACACTACTCGTAGGCTATGTGCCCACGTAGCGTTTTTTGTGTTTTTGATGCGATTTTCAGCTGCGGAAACGATTAAAAAATGCTTACAAACAGCATTCCATTCAATTCTAATGCATTCAGCAATTGTTGCGCCCATGATGCGTTTTTTCCGTGGCGGAAATGCATAGGGGAAAAAAATACAGCATGTTCATTATTTTTGCGGTATAGAAGCAATTCCGCACCCATAGGCATGCATTAGAAATCCGCTTGTAAAACGCTTGAAAAACGCATGGAAAACGCGGTAAATACGCGGTAAAAATGCGTGTAAACTGCATCTAAATCCGCATGTGTTTTTCCTGCCAGAATTGAAGCAGAAATTTGCGACCGTGATGTCACAAAGGTCCTTCGCGCAAAGCACCCCTGGGAACGGAAGCCGCCGCGTGCACCGCTGAGGGCCGGGAGGACTCCGGGGGCCATCAGAAGGTAAGTATATTCCTATTTTTATTTTAATTCTTTTTTTTACATGAATATTGTACCCAGTCTCCTCTACTCCAGACCCTGGGTACCATCCAGGACCGCTCCCTACACCATATGAGGCGACCTCAGAGCTCCGCACACACTGTATAAGACGACACCTGGCGTATAAGAAAACCCCTGACTTTTGAGAAGATTTTCAGGGGTTAAAAAGTCATCTTATACGCCGGAAAATACGGTAAATGCAAGTTATATCAAACAAACTTTACGGCTGTCATGAAGTATAATACGTCATGGAAACATAGTCTCAGAATCACTGGGATTTGTATAAGTGTTCCAGAGTTATTACCTCATAAAGTGACAGTGGTCAGAATTGAAAAAATTGGCCTGGTCAGGAAGGTTAAAATAGGCCTCTTTGTGAAGGGGTTAAGGGTGGGTGCAGCGTCGGACTGGAGCACCTTGGGCCCACCAGAGAAAATCATTCTTGGGGCCCACTATGTAGCTACATAGAAATACATTCAAGACCATCAATTGTGCGGTAAAACACGCTAATATCAGGGCATAATATAAGGTAGTACATGACTTAATTATGTAGCAGGGGTTGAGGTAGACCCTCATAGAATATAAAGTAGCCCCCCTCATAGAATATAATGTAGCCTCCCACAGAATATAATGCAGCCCCCCCATAGAATATAATGCAGATCCCTCATAGAATATAATGTAGCCTCCCTCATGGAATATAATGCAGCCCCCCTCATAGGGTATAATACAGCACCCCACAAAATATAATGCAACCCCCTCATAAGGTATAATGCAGCCCCCCCATAGAATATAATGTAGCTCCCTCATATGGCATAATGCAGCCCCTCCACAGAATATAATGTAGCCCTTCGGAGTATAATGCAACCCCCCATAGAATATACTGTAGCCCCCTCATAGGGCATAATGCAGCTCCCCTCATATAGTATGATGTAGCCACCTGAGAGAATAATGCAGCCCCCACATATAATATAATGCAGCCCCTCCACAGAATATAATGTAGCCCCCTCAGAGTATAATGCCAACCCCTCATAAGGCAGCCCCCCATAGAATATACTGTAGCCCCTCATAGGGCATAATGCAACTCCCCTCATATAGTATGATGTAGCCCCCTCAGAGAATAATTCAGCCCCCACAGAATTATAATGTAGCCCCCTCATAGGGTATAATGCAGCCCCACTATCATCATTGTTCTCCCCCTCCACCATTGTACTCATTACCATCTCCATCATTGCCTCCTTCCCCACCACCATTGTCCTTTCCACCACCACCATCTTTGTCCTTTACACTACTGCCATCATTGCTTTCTTCCTCATCATCATCATTGCCTCCCCCACCACCATCATCATCATTGCCCCCACCACCATCATCATTGCTTCCCCCACCACCATCATCATCATCATTGCCCCTACCACCATCATCATTGCTTGCCCCAATACCATCATCATCATTGCCCCCACCACCATCATTATTGTCTCCAGCACCATCCTCATTGCCCCCACCACCATCATCATTGCCTCCAGCACCATCATCATTGCCCCACCACCATCATTATTGCCTCCAGCACCATCATCATTGCCCCCACCACCATCATCATTGCCTCCAGCACCATCATCATTTCCTCCAGCACCATCATCATCATCATTGCATCAAGCACCATCATCATTGCCCCTACCACCTTCATCATCATTTCCTCCAGCACCATCATCATTGCCCCACCACCATCATCATGGCCACCAGCACCATCATCATTGCCTCTAGCACCATCATCATCATCATCATTTCCTCCAGCACCATCATCATTGCCCCCACCATCATCATCATTGCCTCCAGCACCATCATCATTGCCCCCACCACCATCATCATCATCATTGCCTCCAGCACCATCATCATTGCCCTCACCACCATCATCATCATCATTGCCTCCAGCACCATCATCATTGCCCCACCACCATCATCATTGCCTCCAGCACCATCATCATTGCCTCCACCACCATCATTATTGCCTCCAGCACCATTATCATTGCCCCCACCACCATCATCATGGCCTCCAGCACCATCATCATTGCCTAAAGCACCATCATCATTGCCTACAGCACCATCATCATTGCCCCACCACCATCATCATGGCCTCCAGCACCATCATCATTGCCTCTAGCACCATCATCATCATCATTTCCTCCAGCACCATCATCATTGCCCCACCATCATCACCATTGCCTCCAGCACATCATCATTGCCCCCACCACCATCATCATCATTGCCTCCAGCACCATCATCATTGCCCCCACCATCACCATCATCATCATTGCCTCCAGCACCATCATCATTGCCTCCACCATCATCATTGCCTCCAGCACCATCATCATTGCCCCCACCACCATCATCATGGCCTCCAGCACCATCATCATTGCCCCCACCACCATCATCATTGCCCCACCACCATCATCATGGCCTCCAGCACCATCCTCATTGCCCCACCACCATCATGGCCTCCAGCACCATCATCATTACCCCCACCACCATCATCATTGCCTCCAGTACCATCATCATTGCCTCCCCCCACACACACACAGCTGCACATGCAGCGCCCCAGAGATCTGGTTGTTGCAGTATGACACTCTGCCGCTAAGCGGAGTGATGGTACGTCTGATGGCACTGAAGGAATTCTACTGACCAGGTATCACCAGCACACATTACACTTCACACTCCGGCCACTAGGGGGAGAAAAAGGCTTTATTTATTGGGCCACTCCTCACACTGGTAAAACTAGAGGTTGGGTAGGAAGTTAGTCAGAAGCTGACTGGGTTGGATTCAGGAAACATCCCGTGGCAGGGGGTGTTGCAGGGAGAAGACACAGGGGGTCCCTGTCGGGCGTGGAAACCTGGCAGGTACCTAGCAAAGAGAGCAGAACGTTACGGAACCGCGCCTGCACTACCTTGTGGCGGTATCCTAAGAAAGTGACACGAAGTGAAGGGTATTGTGGAACAGTGAGAAACGAGATCAAGCACAAAGGAGAACCAGTAGGAGTCGTGCCGTGAGACCGAGGCAACATCCAACTGAGGCACGTAGCCGGCGGCCGGAACACCGCGGAAGTAACTGACTCTAGGCCTTACTTCGAACTCCGCAGGACAGTTAATTATAGGTTGGCAGTCTACCTTAAATTTCCTACGAAGACATAGAGGGCAACGTGTGGAGAGGGGCGTCTCTAGGGTCCCGGAAGAGCTCCGAGCCTTCCCGTCATACGGGTGCGTCCTAGCCATAACATACCTGGGGGATACCTGCACAAAAGCTGTTCTACCCTGTATGCACACATGGATTTTTCCTCTCTGAACCCTGTTCACACAGGTTATATACAGATGATCAGGTTTTTAAATACATCAGATAGGGATTGCATACATTAGTTAGGACTGCTCTGATAAGGGTATACCGTGAAGATTGGTAGAGCAGCTTAGTATACATTTTTTGCAAAAAACGTATCAACCAAATACCCTGTTTTTTACATCTTTTACTAGCACTTGCGGATTACTGCAACATTTTTTCAAACTGAGTGTTTTTGGTTTTACTATTCTCTTTTGTGTCTTCAGGTTTCTTGGTGGTGTGTGAACATGATCATACAGACTTGTTCACTGTGCAAGTAGCCCATGTGTTCCTGTTTCCATAATTGTTCTCTTGTGTCTACAAGACTGGGGAGTTCCACCACTCCTCTTGGGCTATCTGCACAAAAGCTGTTCTACCCTGTATGCACACATGGATTTTTCCTCTCTGAACCCTGTTCACACAGGTTATATACAGATGATCAGGTTTTTAAATACATCAGATAGGGATTGCATACATTAGTTAGGACTGCTCTGATAAGGGTATACCGTGAAGATTGGTAGAGCAGCTTAGTATACATTTTTTGCAAAAAACGTATCAACCAAATACCCTGTTTTTTACATCTTTTACTAGCACTTGCGGATTACTGCAACATTTTTTCAAACTGAGTGTTTTTGGTTTTACTATTCTCTTTTGTGTCTTCAGGTTTCTTGGTGGTGTGTGAACATGATCATACAGACTTGTTCACTGTGCAAGTAGCCCATGTGTTCCTGTTTCCATAATTGTTCTCTTGTGTCTACAAGACTGGGGAGTTCCACCACTCCTCTTGGGCTATCTGCACAAAAGCTGTTCTACCCTGTATGCACACATGGACTTTTCCTCTCTGAACCCTGTTCACACAGGTTATATACAGATGATCAGGTTTTTAAATACATCAGATAGGGATTGCATACATTAGTTAGGACTGCTCTGATAAGGGTATACCGTGAAGATTGGTAGAGCAGCTTAGTATACATTTTTTGCAAAAAACGTATCAACCAAATACCCTGTTTTTTACATCTTTTACTAGCACTTGCGAATTACTGCAACATTTTTTCAAACTGAGTGTTTTTGGTTTTAC
Source organism: Ranitomeya imitator (assembly GCF_032444005.1). Classification (NCBI taxonomy): domain Eukaryota; kingdom Metazoa; phylum Chordata; class Amphibia; order Anura; family Dendrobatidae; genus Ranitomeya; species Ranitomeya imitator. Next base: position 184,626,826 of record NC_091284.1, read on the forward strand.
TATTCTCTTTTGTGTCTTCAGGTTTCTTGGTGGTGTGTGAACATGATCATACAGACTTGTTCACTGTGCAAGTAGCCCATGTGTTCCTGTTTCCATAATTGTTCTCTTGTGTCTACAAGACTGGGGAGTTCCACCACTCCTCTTGGGCTATCTGCACAAAAGCTGTTCTACCCTGTATGCACACATGGACTTTTCCTCTCTGAACCCTGTTCACACAGGTTATATACAGATGATCAGGTTTTTAAATACATCAGATAGGGATTGCATACATTAGTTAGGACTGCTCTGATAAGGGTATACCGTGAAGATTGGTAGAGCAGCTTAGTATACATTTTTTGCAAAAAACGTATCAACCAAATACCCTGTTTTTTACATCTTTTACTAGCACTTGCGGATTACTGCAACATTTTTTCAAACTGAGTGTTTTTGGTTTTACTATTCTCTTTTGTGTCTTCAGGTTTCTTGGTGGTGTGTGAACATGATCATATTAGACTTGTTCACTGTGCAAGTAGCCCATGTGTTTTTGTTTTCATAATTGTTCTCTTGTGTCTACAAGACTGGGGAGTTCCACCACTCCTCTTGGGCTATCTGCACAAAAGCTGTTCTGCCCTGTATGCACACATGGATTTTTCCTCTCTGAACCCTGTTCACACAGGTTATATACAGATGATCAGGTTTTTAAATACATCAGATAGGGATTGCATACATTAGTTAGGACTGCTCTGATAAGGGTATACCGTGAAGATTGGTAGAGCAGCTTAGTATACATTTTTTGCAAAAAACGTATCAACCAAATACCCTGTTTGTTACATCTTTTACTAGCACTTGCGGATTACTGCAACATTTTTTCAAACTGAGTGTTTTTGGTTTTACTATTCTCTTTTGTGTCTTCAGGTTTCTTGGTGGTGTGTGAACATGATCATACAGACTTGTTCACTGTGCAAGTAGCCCATGTGTTCCTGTTTCCATAATTGTTCTCTTGTGTCTACAAGACTGGGGAGTTCCACCACTCCTCTTGGGCTATCTGCACAAAAGCTGTTCTACCCTGTATGCACACATGGATTTTTCCTCTCTGAACCCTGTTCACACAGGTTATATACAGATGATCAGGTTTTTAAATACATCAGATAGGGATTGCATACATTAGTTAGGACTGCTCTGATAAGGGTATACCGTGAAGATTGGTAGAGCAGCTTAGTATACATTTTTTGCAAAAAACGTATCAACCAAATACCCTGTTTTTTACATCTTTTACTAGCACTTGCGGATTACTGCAACATTTTTTCAAACTGAGTGTTTTTGGTTTTACTATTCTCTTTTGTGTCTTCAGGTTTCTTGGTGGTGTGTGAACATGATCATACAGACTTGTTCACTGTGCAAGTAGCCCATGTGTTCCTGTTTCCATAATTGTTCTCTTGTGTCTACAAGACTGGGGAGTTCCACCACTCCTCTTGGGCTATCTGCACAAAAGCTGTTCTACCCTGTATGCACACATGGATTTTTCCTCTCTGAACCCTGTTCACACAGGTTATATACAGATGATCAGGTTTTTAAATACATCAGATAGGGATTGCATACATTAGTTAGGACTGCTCTGATAAGGGTATACCGTGAAGATTGGTAGAGCAGCTTAGTATACATTTTTTGCAAAAAACGTATCAACCAAATACCCTGTTTTTTACATCTTTTACTAGCACTTGCGGATTACTGCAACATTTTTTCAAACTGAGTGTTTTTGGTTTTACTATTCTCTTTTGTGTCTTCAGGTTTCTTGGTGGTGTGTGAACATGATCATACAGACTTGTTCACTGTGCAAGTAGCCCATGTGTTCCTGTTTCCATAATTGTTCTCTTGTGTCTACAAGACTGGGGAGTTCCACCACTCCTCTTGGGATACCTGCACAAAAGCTGTTCTACCCTGTATGCACACATGGATTTTTCCTCTCTGAACCCTGTTCACACAGGTTATATACAGATGATCAGGTTTTTAAATACATCAGATAGGGATTGCATACATTAGTTAGGACTGCTCTGATAAGGGTATACCGTGAAGTTTGGTAGAGCAGCTTAGTATACATTTTTTGCAAAAAACGTATCAACCAAATACCCTGTTTTTTACATCTTTTACTAGCACTTGCGGATTACTGCAACATTTTTTCAAACTGAGTGTTTTTGGTTTTACTATTCTCTTTTGTGTCTTCAGGTTTCTTGGTGGTGTGTGAACATGATCATACAGACTTGTTCACTGTGCAAGTAGCCCATGTGTTCCTGTTTCCATAATTGTTCTCTTGTGTCTACAAGACTGGGGAGTTCCACCACTCCTCTTGGGCTATCTGCACAAAAGCTGTTCTACCCTGTATGCACACATGGATTTTTCCTCTCTGAACCCTGTTCACACAGGTTATATACAGATGATCAGGTTTTTAAATACATCAGATAGGGATTGCATACATTAGTTAGGACTGCTCTGATAAGCGTATACCGTGAAGATTGGTAGAGCAGCTTAGTATACATTTTTTGCAAAAAACGTATCAACCAAATACCCTGTTTTTTACATCTTTTACTAGCACTTGCGGATTACTGCAACATTTTTTCAAACTGAGTGTTTTTGGTTTTACTATCCTCTTTTGTGTCTTCAGGTTTCTTGGTGGTGTGTGAACATGATCATACAGACTTGTTCACTGTGCAAGTAGCCCATGTGTTCCTGTTTCCATAATTGTTCTCTTGTGTCTACAAGACTGGGGAGTTCCACCACTCCTCTTGGGCTATCTGCACAAAAGCTGTTCTACCCTGTATGCACACATGGACTTTTCCTCTCTGAACCCTGTTCACACAGGTTATATACAGATGATCAGGTTTTTAAATACATCAGATAGGGATTGCATACATTAGTTAGGACTGCTCTGATAAGGGTATACCTTGAAGATTGGTAGAGCAGCTTAGTATACATTTTTTGCAAAAAACGTATCAACCAAATACCCTGTTTTTTACATCTTTTACTAGCACTTGCGGATTACTGCAACATTTTTTCAAACTGAGTGTTTTTGGTTTTACTATTCTCTTTTGTGTCTTCAGGTTTCTTGGTGGTGTGTGAACATGATCATACAGACTTGTTCACTGTGCAAGTAGCCCATGTGTTCCTGTTTCCATAATTGTTCTCTTGTGTCTACAAGACTGGGGAGTTCCACCACTCCTCTTGGGCTATCTGCACAAAAGCTGTTCTACCCTGTATGCACACATGGATTTTTCCTCTCTGAACCCTGTTCACACGGGTTATATACAGATGATCAGGTTTTTAAATACATCAGATAGGGATTGCATACATTAGTTAGGACTGCTCTGATAAGGGTATACCGTGAAGATTGGTAGAGCAGCTTAGTATACATTTTTTGCAAAAAACGTATCAACCAAATACCCTGTTTTTTACATCTTTTACTAGCACTTGCGGATTACTGCAACATTTTTTCAAACTGAGTGTTTTTGGTTTTACTATTCTCTTTTGTGTCTTCAGGTTTCTTGGTGGTGTGTGAACATGATCATATTAGACTTGTTTACTGTGCAAGTAGCCCATGTGTTCCTGTTTCCATAATTGTTCTCTTGTGTCTACAAGACTGGGGAGTTCCACCACTCCTCTTGGGCTATCTGCACAAAAGCTGTTCTACCCTGTATGCACACATGGATTTTTCCTCTCTGAACCCTGTTCACACAGGTTATATACAGATGATCAGGTTTTTAAATACATCAGATAGGGATTGCATACATTAGTTAGGACTGCTCTGATAAGGGTATACCGTGAAGATTGGTAGAGCAGCTTAGTATACATTTTTTCCAAAAACGTATCAACCAAATACCCTGCTTTTTACATCTTTTACTAGCACTTGCGGATTACTGCAACATTTTTTCAAACTGAGTGTTTTTGGTTTTACTATTCTCTTTTGTGTCTTCAGGTTTCTTGGTGGTGTGTGAACATGATTATACAGACTTGTTCACTGTGCAAGTAGCCCATGTGTTCCTGTTTCCATAATTGTTCTCTTGTGTCTACAAGACTGGGGAGTTCCACCACTCCTCTTGGGCTATCTGCACAAAAGCTGTTCTACCCTGTATGCACACATGGATTTTTCCTCTCTGAACCCTGTTCACACAGGTTATATACAGATGATCAGGTTTTTAAATACATCAGATAGGGATTGCATACATTAGTTAGGACTGCTCTGATAAGGGTATACCGTGAAGATTGGTAGAGCAGCTTAGTATACATTTTTTGCAAAAAACGTATCAACCAAATACCCTGTTTTTTACATCTTTTACTAGCACTTGCGGATTACTGCAACATTTTTTCAAACTGAGTGTTTTTGGTTTTACTATTTTCTTTTGTGTCTTCAGGTTTCTTGGTGGTGTGTGAACATGATCATACAGACTTGTTCACTGTGCAAGTAGCCCATGTGTTCCTGTTTCCATAATTGTTCTCTTGTGTCTACAAGACTGGGGAGTTCCACCACTCCTCTTGGGCTATCTGCACAAAAGCTGTTCTACCCTGTATGCACACATGGATTTTTCCTCTCTGAACCCTGTTCACACAGGTTATATACAGATGATCAGGTTTTTAAATACATCAGATAGGGATTGCATACATTAGTTAGGACTGCTCTGATAAGGGTATACCGTGAAGATTGGTAGAGCAGCTTAGTATACATTTTTTGCAAAAAACGTATCAACCAAATACCCTGCTTTTTACATCTTTTACTAGCACTTGCGGATTACTGCAACATTTTTTCAAACTGAGTGTTTTTGGTTTTACTATTCTCTTTTGTGTCTTCATGCGCCTCAGTAGGAAGTTGCCTCGGTCTCACGGCACGACTCTACTGGCTCTCCTTTGTGCTTGATCTCGTTTATCACTGTTCCACAATGCCCTTCGCTTCGTGTCTCTACCTTAGGATACCGCCGGAAGGTAGTGCAGGCGCGGTTCCGTAACATTCCGCTCTGTTCGCTAGGTACCTGACAGGTTCCCACGCCCGACAGGGACCCCCCTGTGTCTTCTCCCTGCAACACCCCCTGCCACGGGATGTTGCCTGAATCCAACCCAGTCAGCTTCTGACTAACTTCCTATCCAACCCCTAGTTTTACCAGTGTGAGGAGTGGCCCAATAAATAAAGCCTTTTTCTCCCCCTAGTGGCCGGAGTGTGAAGTGTAATGTGTGCTGGTGATACCTGGTCAGTAGAACTCCTTTAGTGCCATCAGACGTACCATCACTCCCCTTAGCGGCAGAGTGTCATACTGCAACAACCAGATCTCAGGGGCGCTGCACACACACAGACACACACACAGCCGCACACACGCAGGCACACAGACACACACAGCCACACACACGCAGGCACACTCGCACACACAAACACACAGCACCCACTCACCTCTCCGCACGTTCCCAGCAGCCGCAGCACATCGCGGCAACTTTCTGTCTGAAACAGCCGCGCTGAATGATGACGTCATCCAGCCGCCCTGATTCAGACAGGAAGTGCTGGGCAGGAAGGAGGACGGCGTGGATCCCTGCAGCTCCGCTCTGGTTCCAAGCTGCAGAGATCGCAATCAAGGATCGCCGTACATTAGGTGCCCACCTCCAGGGCCCCCCATTCAGCAGCAGCGGCGGGCAGTGTTTTAGCCTCAGCCTGCGGCTGACACTGCCCTCCATTAAAGTGAAATGGTATTCACACCTCTCCACGCCTATGGGGGCATGGAGAAGCATGAATATTCATTTCTCTTTAGCAGCGGGGACAGGCTCCTGTCCATCTGTTGCTCTCTGGCACCAGAAGGGCCCCCCTTGACTCAGGGGCCCCATAGCAGCTGGGTGTGCCGCTATTAGCAACACTCCACTGGCTGGGGGCCCCTGGAGCAGTGGGAGCCCTAGGCAGCTGCTGTTCAATATGCCAGCAGGTGTCAGTGCCTGGGCCCACCGGAGAATCGTCAGGTTCTCCGGTGGGCCAGTCCGACCCTGGGTGGGTGCATGTCTGTATTCAGCAGCGCAAGGTGGAGAATTTGTTATTCTGGAAATAAATTTGTACATTGTTTGGGCAGCACGGTGGCTCAGTGGTTAGCACAGCATCCTTGCAGCGCTGGAGTTCTGTGTTCAAACCCCACCAAGGACAACATCTGCAAAGAGTTTGTATGTTCTTTCCGTGTTTGCGTGGGTTTCCTCCGGGCACTCCGGTTTCCTCCCACATTCCAAAGACATACTTATAGGGAATTTAGATTGTGAGCCCCATCGGGGACAGTGATGATAATGCTTTCAAACTGTAAAGCGCTGCGGAATATGTTAGCGCTATATAAAAATAAAGATTATTATTATTATTATTACATATATGTGTCCTTTTTTTATCTTCAGGGGCTTGATGATCAGTGCGGCACACTCTGCAGTGACCGACTCACATAGACATGAAAGTTTGACAACATGGAGAAGAAAAAGGCTTTAATCAGAGGAGACATCAGAGGTAAGTTACTGGATGTATATATTTATTCTGTATTAGGGTACAGTATTGGGGTACATTTGTACGCGCTGACCAGCAGCACTATCCGACCACCAATCGGTATACCAGTCGTTTACTGTGGTCTGTCTGTTTAAACAAGCTATTAAAGGAGTGGGCCAAAACTAAATTTTACTTCATCCTAAATGTCTATCTATTTAACCTTCGTCCGGCTGAGTAGGTACAATTGTAACTATTCCGTTTTAAAATTGCAATAACTTTTTTTTTTCGAAAAGCTGTAGAGGGCTGAAATTTCGTGACATCTCTGCAGTTTTGGTCCAGAATATATTGGCCAAATTTCAATAAAATATATATGAAGGTACAATTGTACCTCTGCAGCCTGTTAACGTTGTAAAATTATGCAGCCTGACGAAGGTTAATGTCATATTCTAATCTTTTGTCTAATATACCTTCGTTAAAAATTCCCTATCCTTCTCTAACTACACTAACTGCTTTATTTGTTTTTCTACTTCTCTTTGATGAAGATCAAGTTCCTGACCACAAGTATAAATACAAAGCTACAAGTGAATGGCTTCAAGTCTCCACAACCACAAGAGCAATGATTGCATAGTTATTTCACCCCTTCATGACCCACTAATCAGGGTGCAGTTTAGTATCTCTATTACAGTTGCAACACCCTATACTTTCAAAATTCAGATGATCACAACTTACTTTTTATGGGTCTGTGCACACATCGGTTTTGTCACTTTTTGTTTGTTTTGCATAGATTTGCCTCAAAACCTGAAAGATTTCCTAGTGCCAGAAAAGTGAACCCGATTCCTGAAGCCTCATGCACATGTTGCTTATTTTTTTCCTTGCAGATTTGCAGCAGATTTAAATCTGCAGCTTTCAATTCTTTCAGTATTTTTGCAGCAGATTTCACCTATACTGATTAGTGGGGGAAATCTGCAACGAAAACATGTCAAAAACGCCACAAAATGCGGCAAAACTGCACTATCGTTTTTCTTGCAAAAGAGATATAGAGAAATGGTGCAGAAATTTCTGCTGCAAATACTAAACATGCACATAAGCTATAGGAAGTGGATTTGTAAATGTAGAAATTTGGCCGTTCTGCGCTGTCATTATTCTTATTGTTTGACCAGGGTGCATAGCTGATATTTGCTAAAAGCTTTTTTTTATTTACAAATTTTCAAACTATCTGGGGTAACTGGTTTGGTAAGGTGAGATGTGAAATAGTCATTTATATATTACAATATATCTTATTGATATTTCAGCATGCGAGTGATGACAGATATCACAACCCTTGCTGGTGCCATGAGGGATCATACTTTCATTTACCAGTATTTATACAGACAGTTTAATTTTGCAGTCACATTGCAGGACCTAAGCAACCAAACACTGTGGTGGCAATATAAACAAACACAAAAACACACACATATGTTTTATATATATATATATATACAGCATATATACATATATATATAAATGTAAATATATATATGTATATATATATATATATATATATATATATATATATACACTGCTCAAAAAAATAAAGGGAACACTTAAGCAACACTGATTGACAATCAATTTCACATGCTGTTGTGCAAATGGAATATACAACAGATGGAAATTATTGGCAATTATCAAGACACCCTCAATAAAGGAGTGGTTCTGCAGGTGGGGACCACAGACCACATCTCAGTACCAATGCTTTCTGGCTGATGCTTTGGTCACTTTTGAATGTTGGTTGTGCTTTCACACTCGTGGTAGCATGAGACGGACTCTACAATCCACACAAGTGACTCAGGTAGTGCAGCTCATCCAGGATGGCACATCAATGCGAGCTGTGGCAAGAAGGTTTGCTGTGTCTGTCAGCGTAGTGTCCAGACGCTGGAGGCACTACCAGGAGACAGGCCAGTACACCAGGAGATGTGGAGGAGGCCGTAGGAGGGCAACAACCCAGCAGCAGGACCGCTACCTCCACCTTTGTGCAAGGAGGAACAGGAGGAGCACTGCCAGAGGCCTGCAAAATGACCTCCAGCAGGCCACAAATGTGCATGTGTCTGCACAAACGTTTAGAAACCGACTCCATGAGGATGGTCTGAGTGCTCGACATCCACAGATTGGGGTTGTGCTCACAGCCCAACACCATGCAGGACGCTTGGCATTTGCCAAAGAACAGCAGGATTGGCAAATTCACCACTCGCGCCCTGTGCCCTTCACAGATGAAAGCAGGCTCACACGGAGCACATTTAACAGACGTGACAGAGTCTGGAGATGCTGTGAAGAGCGATCTGCTGCCTGCAACATCCCTCAGCATGACCTGTTTGGCAGTGGGTCAGTAATGGTGTAGGGTGGCATTTCTTTGGAGGGCCACACAGCCCTCCATGTGCTCACCAGAGGTAACCTGACTGCCATTAGGTACTGAGATGAGATCCTCAGACCCCTTGTAAGACCATATGCTGGTGCGGTTGGCCCTGGGTTCCTCCTAATGCAGGACAATTCCAGATCTCATGTGGCTGGGGTGTGTCAGCAGTTCCTGCAAAATGAAGGCATTGAAGCTATGGACTGGCCGACCCGTTCCTTAGACTTAAATCCAAGTGAGCACATCCGGGACATCATGTCTCGCTCCATCCACCAACGTGAAGTTGCACCAAAGACTGTCCAGGAGTTGGCGGATGCTTTAGTCCAGGTCTGGGAGGAGATCCCTCAGGAGACCATCCGCCACCTCATCAGGAGCATGCCCAGGTGTGGTCCAGTTGGGAGTAAATTCAAAGGAATGGAGCACACTCAGCAAATTAGGTGGTGCAGGCTGTACCTGGGAAAAATCCAAAAAGTCCAATAAGCGAGAAAACAGTCGCACTCTCTCAGGTTATAACTTGCAAAAATGGTGTATTTATTCACATGTGTTTGACATTTAAGTATATATACACACACACAGCAGGATAAGAGATAGAGTAATGTTTCGACCCTATTCCGAGTCTTTCTCAAACTGCAAGTAAAACATAAATTACAACTAGTGTTTATGTACATAAAACAAGATGCGTGAAATTAATATTTACAGACATATATACAACTACAGTTAGGGCCAGAAATATTTGGACAGTGACACAATTTTCGCGAGTTGGGCTCTGCATGCCACCACATTGGATTTGAAATGAAACCTCTACAACAGAATTCAAGTGCAGATTGTAACGTTTAATTTGAAGGGTTGAACAAAAATATCTGATAGAAAATGTAGGAATTGTACACATTTCTTTACAAACACTCCACATTTTAGGAGGTCAAAAATAATTGGACAAATAAACATAACCCAAACAAAATATTTTTATTTTCAATATTTTGTTGCAAATCCTTTGGAGGCAATCACTGCCTTAAGTCTGGAACCCATGGGCATCACCAAACACTGGGTTTCCTCCTTCTTAATGCTTTGCCAGGCTTTTACAGCCGCAGCCTTCAGGTCTTGCTTGTTTGTGGGTCTTTCCGTCTTAAGTCTGGATTTGAGCAAGTGAAATGCATGCTCAATTGGGTTTAGATCTGGAGATTGACTTGGCCATTGCAGAATGTTCCACTTTTTGGCACTCATGAACTCCTGGGTAGCTTTGGCTGTATACTTGGGGTCATTGTCCATCTGTACTATGAAGCGCCGTCCAATCAACTTTGCAGCATTTGGCTGAATCTGGGCTGAAAGTATATCCCGGTACACTTCAGAATTCATCCGGCTACTCTTGTCTGCTCTTATGTCATCAATAAACACAAGTGACCCAGTGCCATTGAAAGCCATGCATGCCCATGCCATCACGTTGCCTCCACCATGTTTTACAGAGGATGTGGTGTGCCTTGGATCATGTGCCGTTCCCTTTCTTCTCCAAACTTTTTTCTTCCCATCATTCTGGTACAGGTTGATCTTTGTCTCATCTGTCCATAGAATACTTTTCCAGAACTGAGCTGGCTTCTTGAGGTGTTTTTCTGCAAATTTAACTCTGGCCTGTCTATTTTTAGTATTGATGAATGGTTTGCATCTAGATGTGAACCCTTTGTATTTACTGTCATGGAGTTTTCTCTTTACTGTTGACTTAGAGACAGATACACCTACTTCACTGAGAGTGTTCTGGACTTCAGTTGATGTTGTGAACGGGTTCTTCTTCACCAAATTAAGTATGCGGCGATCATCCACCACTGTTGTCATCCGTGGACGCCCAGGCCTTTTTGAGTTCCCAAGCTCACCAGTCAATTCCTTTTTTTCAGAATGTACCCAACTGTTGATTTTGCTACTCCAAGCGTGTCTGCTCTCTCTCTGATGGATTTTTTCTTTTTTTTCAGCCTCAGGATGTTCTGCTTCACCTCAATTGAGAGTTCCTTTGACCGCATGTTGTCTGCTCACAGCAACAGCTTCCAAATGCAAAACCACACACCTGGAATCCACCCCTGACCTTTTAACTACTTCATTGATTACAGGTTAACGAGGGAGACGCCTTCAGAGTTAATTGCAGCCCTTAGAGTCCATTGTCCAATTACTTTTGGTCCCTTGAAAAAGAGGACGCTATGCATTACAGAGCTATGATTCCTAAACCCTTTCTCCGATTTGGATGTGGAAACTATCATATTGCAGCTGGGAGTGTGCACTTTCAGCACATATTATATATATAATTGTATTTCTGAACATGTTTTTGTAAACAGCTAAAATAACAAAACTTGTGTCACTGTCCAAATATTTCTGGCCCTAACTGTACATTCACTAACAAAAAATACATGAGTCCCCTTTAAACGAAAAAATTACTTAGGTACACTAAATGCACTGCAAGTCCTTTCCTTGGTTTACAGTGGATATAAGTAATTTATGGAAAGTTTTATATAAAGAAACTAGGACCGGAGACATACTAATAGAGATAGTTTAAGTGGTCAAAATGAATGTTTAATATTGCCCAGTGGTGGACTAAATACGTAGTGGTATAGAGTGGATGATCACCTAGAGTACTGACCTGAGTTAATGGTACTGAGCGAAAATTAGAAATTTGGTCCCAAAGAGGGCTGCGGGTAAAGAAAGAAGGAAGGGGAATCCTTTGTAAGGAGATGTGTAATCCGTATGGTATAGGTGGTAATATGGGGTATAGGCAAGTTAATACCAGCAAAGTTGGGTCAAAGCCCAATTTCTCTCTCCTTAAACAGTATACAGCAAAGAGAAAAAAAAATAAAATATAACTTTTAATAGTATATTTCTTTAAAACTACCCCAACAAACAAACATTATGTGATATGGTGCACATTAAAATCACACTTAATCAGTTAGAACGTCCATCCGGACCGACATATCATAGGGATATAATAACTCTCATAAATCAGAGTCCCTAAAAGTACACAAAAAACCCAATTCTGATTAGATAGAATGCCCAATCAAAAAAAGGTTAGTAGATAGACCGTGAACTCATCAATCCCGGCATCATACACGATGCTCTTGTTAAGGGATGCAAACACCGTCTATATGTAGACTTCTTAGCCTGGTTGCATGTGTTATCACCAACACTAATAAATCAGGAAAAAAGGAAGGATCTCACCCATCAGCCGAGCAGGTACCGATCATCTCCTCTTAATTCCCAGACAACCAGGCTCCATGGAGGGAGTGGATCACTTTTAGACCTAGTATGCACTGTATAGGCTAATATGGCCCTGATCCCCAAACTCCCGCCCTTACAAGGGCAGTCCACATCTGACCCTTATACACATAGCCCTATTTGTCCCTGTGCATCCCGACGCGTTTCGTCTTCACCACGACTCCTCAGGGGACCTGTACACTCAAATAGGGAACAAAAGCTCTTTCATGGGGGACTAGGGTTCTGTCCTGATACTACTTGGGCTAAATGTGGTATGTCACCACGCCCCCTTTTAGTTACTCATATAGGCATGCCCACAACATTATGACTAGGTATCCAATCATAATGACTCACCCATTCAGATTCTGCCGCTCTCACACGTCATAGCTCCCACTACACGTGTATTACAAAATGGCTGCTACACTTCCGGTTCACTTTCCGGAGATCACAACACGTCACCGTCACCATAGTGACCGCTTATGCGTCCCCGGCGCATTGTGTAAGTAATGGCCGCTCCACATCCGGTTTGCGATCCGGAAGTTACACTCATGTCACTTGGGGCGAACGCTCACCTCACGTGACGATCCCCTTAGCAACCACTACGACGCACAAACAGCAAGCGGCCGCCCGTGTAAGTAATGGCCGCTTCACATCCGGTTTGCGATCCGGAAGTTGCATGCGTGTCACTTAGAGCGAACGCTCACCTCACGTGACGATCACCTTAGCAACCACTACGACGCATAAACAACTATTGGCCGCTCAACATCCAATACACAGTTGGAAGTCTCCTCTTGGACACCTGCGTTTATTACCAGTCTTTCAGGTGGCCATAGATTATAACGGCTTATTGCGTCAAATTAACCCCATCAGGGGATTGTGATAGAAAGCGGGGGATTGATCAAGTAAATCTTGGTTATGTAATTATCAGACCTGTACCTACCACAATTCCTATGCAAAGAGACAGGATGGCTATAATGATATCTTCAAATTATTTTATTATTCAGCCAATATTACTCTGTCCCACTACACAACGAAAACATAGATGGTAAGAGCGCTGACATTACTCCCAAAACATGGGTAATGGCCTCAGAAATGGCATTTAGCGGGTAGTTAAAATCACAGAATATAGTATTGACAGTTCATAAGCCAAAAATGAGCCCTCAGAGCAGCTCACGATCAAAGCATCTTAAATAAAACAGCTATAGTTTATTTGCTCATTGAGCCCTTTTGGAGCTACAGTATTTAAGTGGAATATCCATCTTGTTTCTTTTTGTAGGATGATTTTATCCCAGTTACCCCCTCTTACGGGCTTTGCCACTTTTTCAATACCCATAAATTTTATGGAGTCTATATTGCCTCCCTGGCAACTGTTCACATGCCGTGCAACTGGGGTTTCTCTCTTATGTATCACATCTCCAATGTGTTCTCCTATTCTCCGTTTGAACTCTCTAATGGTTTTACCCACATATTCTTTTCCACACACACAAGAGACTAGGTACACTATCCCTTTGGTGCTACAATTGATGAATTCTCTTATCATATATTGTTTTCCAGTGACATTGCTAGTAAATCTGTCACCTGTGGCAACATGGGAACAGGCCACACAGTGTCCCCATCTGTAACAACCCTTTGTGTCACTCTTTAACCATGTCTTGGGTACAGGGTTTTTAAAATGGCTCTTGACAAGTCTATCCTTTAATGACCGACCACTTCTGTAGGTAATAAGTGGTCGCTCAGTAAGCTGATTTCTAATATCTGGATCCATCAGTAAGATGGACCAGTGTTTGGTGAGGACCCTTCGTACTTCAGATGCACCATTGTCAAACGTTGTAATGAGCCTCATTTGCCCTCCATCCTCTGCTCTACGGGCTGGTCTTAACAACTCAGACCTACTCTTCTGTTTGACCTCCTTATAAGCCCGCTTTAGAACATCAGGAGGATACCCCCTTTCCAAAAACTTGCTACGGAGTTCCTTAGCCTGCGCTTCGAAATCTTCTTCTGTGGAGCAATTTGTGCGGATCCTGAGGTACTGACCTTTGGGTATACCTCTTTTTAAATGGGTTGGATGACTGCTCTCCCATTTCAATAGTGCATTCGTTGCGGTAGGTTTTTTATATGTACATGTGGTCAAAATACCGCCATCCCCTTTCTTGATCAGAATGTCCAGAAATGGCAATGTTGACGAGTCTATCACAGATGTAAAGTAAAGACCTAAGTCATTACAATTAAGGGTATCCACAAATAGTGAAAAATTTGTTGCCGAATCACCCCAAATTACCAAGACATCGTCAATATACCGGGTCCATAATTCTATGGACCCAGTATAATCCATCTCATTTCCAAATACACATGTCTCCTCCCACCAGCCCAGGAACAAATTTGCGTATGTGGGGGCACAAGGGCACCCCATCGCAGTGCCCCTGAGCTGGTGGTAGATCTTATGGTCAAAGAGGAAAAAATTGCGTGTTAAGCAAAACCGCATAAGTCTCAACACAAATTCGTTGTGGACACGAAATTGACACCCTCTAGTACTCAAGAAGTATTTAATTGCCTCAAGGCCTTTATCATGGGGTATCGAGCTATAAAGAGCCTCTACATCCACACTGCCCAAATGTACCCCAGGATCCACAGACAACCCCTCCAATCTACGAAGCAAATCAGGCGTGTCTTGTACAAAAGACTGTAAAGATGACACAAATGGTTTCAATACCTGATCCAAATAAATTCCCACATTTTGGGTAACATTGTCTATGCCTGCCACTATGGGTCTCCCTTTCAAAG